>NC_043009.1:64277126-64452126 GCF_006345805.1 Octopus sinensis
ACCCTATAGAATTGCCGGGCTTCAAGAAGCATAGAAATCTGAATTTGTCAACTACCAATATATTATCTTCATTTTCAACAAATTGGGGAGCTTTTATATATGTGGCCGTTCTTTAAAAAAATAATAGCCAAATCCTCCTTAGATCAGACTTACCCGTCTTAGGAAAGTAGTGATGATGATGATGTTGATGATGAGAGCTGGAATAACTTCGATCATGTGTCTACTTGATCATTGCCGAACTGGGAGCTAAACACAAACAACAACATATTCCACCATCTCAAAATATTGAAACAGTAGGAAGCAATTACCTGTTTCACCATCTTCAAGCTTTCTCAGTAACCACCGTTTCAGATTACATTTACTGAATCTGGTCTGCTTACCGAACCAATCAGCAGCCTTTCAATCACTCTACCGGACGGCCAGTTTCGACACTTAATTATTGGCCGACATTGCCAGATATCTCGCCGCCAATGAACGTTGGAGAAAATAAGGAGCTGTAATATAATGGAGTCAAATCTGACAAATGTATACTTCTGTTGGAACCTGGGGAATTGCACTATTATAAGAAAAACAATATATGTGAAATAAAGAAACAACAAATATATAAAATCAGGCAGTATATATTTTCATAAATTTGATATTAAATATTCGCAGACGTTCGTGTATTTGAAACTCTCCGAAATGGAATCTCCACGATAAACCAAATTTACAGATTATCCATGTCTTCCAGTGTTTGAAGTAAACAAGCATCCTTCATTTCAGGAAGCAAAAGGATCAGCAATCCAGCAGCAATTCCTAAGAGTCCATAGGTAGTAAGAGGTATCCAAAAGCCATATACAGAGAGCCCAAGAATTACTGGTGAAAGTAATGCACCAATTCGAGAAAAAGACACAGACGTACTCAAGCCATTGTTGCTGAAATATAATAAAAAAATATATACATAAGCAAGGATGAAATCTTTATAAAATTTTATCAAGTTGCCAACACGTAATAAAGCCATATAGGAAACAATACAAAATTTATAGTTATATAATTATATACTCTTTTACTCTTTTACTTGTTTCAGTCATTTGACTGCGGCCATGCTGGAGCACCGCCTTTAGTCGAGCAAATCGCACCTAGGACTTATTCTTTGTAAGCCTAGTACTTATTCTATCGGTCTCTTTGCCGAACTGCTAAGTTACGGGGAAGTAATCACACCAGCATCGGTTGTCAAGCGATGTTGTGGGGACAAACACAGACACACAAACACTCATACACATATATATATACATATATACGACGGGCTTCTTTCAGTTTCCATCTTCCAAATCCACTCACAAGGCTTTGGTCGGCTCGAGGCTATAGTAGAAGACACTTGCTCAAGGTGCCACGCAGTGGGACTGAACCCGGAACCATGTGCTTGGTAAGCAAGCTACTTACCACACAACCACTCCTGCGCCTATATAATTATATATTTTGGATAAAAAAATATACATACACATTTGACATATTTGTATGTTTTTATTTTGCTAGAAAAGAAGACAGAAATATCGTGAGATAGAGAGGAAAAGAGGGAGAGAGAGAGATGGAGAGAGAATGAGAGAGAGAGAGTGAGAGAGAGAATGGGTGGGAGAGAGAGGGAGAGAATGAGATAGAGAGAGAGAGAGTGTGTGAGGAAGAATGTATTTTCCAAGGACGCACTTCGATGTAGAATAAATAAAAAGATGTCGAAACACGACACCGGTAACTACTGAGATTCTAGCAACAGCCCACTGCAAAATTACTATGGTCTATACAACTACACGAACATAACAGCAAATGATATCAAGGTGGGGGTGTACTCGACTCGTAGTTTCTCAGAATCGAGATAAAGAAAACTTCATCTCTATGTCTCGATTCATATGGAGACGCTGAGAACAAAACATACGATTTAATAAGAAATCATATTGTGTATACTTGATAGGTCCTCTTCTTACTAGGAGTTCGTAATTACCACCACTGCTTCTGTGAATCAATGTATCACATACTACAATAGCCTGCAATATCTACCCACGGGAAACCCGGTCTATTCTATTGTTTTCTCCAAATTTGCAGACTGTTTAAGAACCTCAAACTGTTGGGTGTTTGGAACTCGGAAAGGCAACTGACGCCCTCTTTGGCCAGTATACAATTGTGCAAGATTGAGCAATTATTACTATAATTGCGCAAGTGCGATAGAAAAGTCAAGCAACAGTTGTTACAGCAATAGCAATGTATTATGTTATAGGCGCAGGAGTGGCTGTGTGGTAAGTAGCTTGCTTACCAACCACATGGTTCCGGGTTCAGTCCCACTGCGTGGTATCTTGGGCAAGTGTCTTCTGCTATAGCCCCGGGCCGACCAATGCCTTGTGAGTGGATTTGGTAGACGGAAACTGAAAGAAGCCCGTCGTATATATGTATATATATATATATAAGTGTGTGTGTATATGTTTGTGTGTCTGTGTTTGTCCCCCTAGCATTGCTTGACAACCGATGGTGGTGTGCTTACGTCCCCGTCACTTTGCGGTTCGGCAAAAGAGACCGATTGAATAAGTACTGGGCTTACAAAGAATAAGTCCCGGGGTCGATCTGCTCGACTAAATGCGGTGCTCCAGCATGGCCGCAATTAAATGACTGAAACAAGTAAAAGAGTAAAGAGTAATATATAATCAAAATAAGCCACAAGGATATCCAGAGGTAATGCAGTACGTTCGTTTCATGCAACTCCATTTAATTGAACAATGCAATCATTACATAAATTCATCTGAATCTAAATTTTTGCTGTATATATATATATATATATATATATATATATATATATATAAGAGGTGAAGATCAAAATCTTTCAAAGGGATGTCAAATATCCAAGTCCACCAGAACAATTGAAGCAAAGAATACATATAAATATATATTCAGTACAGGTATACCTCACCCTAAGTTGTTAATTGGTTCCAAGAGACACGACTTAAGTCGAATTTCTTGTCCTTACGTTAGGCTAGACTTGGCCTAGCCTAGCCTAAACTGCTAATAGCCATTCCCCAGTGCTGTACTTTATGAGTGCATTTTCGATAAGACGGGGTTAATAAAAACCTATTTTAAGTTTACAAACAAATGTATTTGTTACCTAGTTATAATTATTTGCTTCAGTGAACGAGGCTAAACTACTTTATGGTGTGTATTTTAGCATTTACTGTTTTTTGATATGATTTTATATGCTTTTATTCTTATTTTTTTTTAAAACGTGATTTTATTTGCTTTTAATATTTTTTAGTGTTTTTACGATTCCTATATTATTGGCGAACCGATGTAAAGTCAACTAAAACGACTTAACTTCATTTGCATTTTTCTATATATTATTTTTGAAAGCCGACGTATCTTCGAGAACGACTAAAATCAAAACGACTCAAGTTGAGGTATCCCTGTATTTGCAAAATCAATCAATAAAAAAATTAATTAAAATTTTAAAGATATTTTGAGTGTTTTAATTTAGGTTCATCTGTTATTGTGAAACGGTGAGTATTTACGTTTAATTATTTTGCAACCGTTTTGATATTTCTATTTATTTAATTACTAACTGACCCCGTGCCGTCAAAACTGACGGCTAATTGTAGCTTTTATATTTAGATAAGGTACAAAATAAGGGACATAATAATTACAAATACAAGCATTCACGTACTTCCCTTGTACACACACACACACACACACAGACACACACACTCACCCTACCACATATATACTCAAATAGAGTTGTAATGCTGTCAGAATTTTCTTTTCAGCGTTGAACATTCACCATCCTATTTCCATTGCGCACATACACACACTCACGCACACTCACGCACACACACACCAACATTCACATATCCCCTTTGATTTACATACAAATATATTCACACAGAGTTGGCTGGCTGATTTTTCACCACCTTCCTTCTTTATTCTTCTATCTCCCCTTCCTTTTTCATGTTGAAAATAGTAGATACACCACGCGTTCTTTGCCACTCTTTTTCTCACGTGGCTATTACTTTCTCTCACTCTCTCAGTCAGGACTATTACTCCCACAACTTCTCCTTGACTGTAGTATTACGTTCTCTCCTCTCCCTTCACTGATACTGCTCTTTCTCTGTCTTACTGTTTTACTTGAAGGTGGTCTTTTAGTAAACATAAGAATTACTTTTTATTTTTATTTTCGTTCCATATATTATTATTAACTTTGAAAGGCGGCGAGCTGGCAGAAACGTTAGCACGCCGGGCGAAATGCGTAGCCGTATTTCGTCTGCCGTTACGTTCTGAGTTCAAATTACGCCGAGTTCGACTTTGCCTTTCATCCTTTCGGGGTCGATAAGTTAAGTACCAGTTACGCACTGGGGTTGATGTAATCGACTTAATCCGTTTGCCTGTCCTTGTTTGTCCCCTCTATGACTAGCCCCTTGTGGGTAATAAAGAAACATATATTATTAACTTTGAATTATGACATTTATTACGTTTTATATATATATATATAAGCATATGTATGCGTGTGTATGTATATATGTGTGTATACCTACTAACTCATACGTGTGTGTGTGTAACAATGTTTTAGAGGGAATTATATTGGTTCGATTTCGACATCAGAATCAAATTGTAACAACTGAAACATTCTCTCCAAAGAATCAACTACACCTACCGTACTACTGTTGGAAAAAGTTCCGCTGACGTCAGAAAGACACCGTCAAATGCTGCTGTCGTACCGAGCTTCCCGAGGACAGTTAATATCAGAGGAAACCAAAAGCTAACTGAAAAGAAATAGTATATAATGACAATAAACGTATTTAACATTTGTAAATATCGAGTTACGTTGGTGAGGAAGTGTTTGGGAATTAATCAAACGAATGGAGTTTGTGGAGTATTATTTACTATTCTTAACGTTCTGAGTATCTCGGTAGATGCGACGAACTTGTTTCTATCTAACTGACAAGGTACTACCTTGTAAAAAAAAAAAAGAAACAGCAGAAACAAAGCAACGGTAACCGTTGCATTCTCCAACAAAAATTACAGCAAAATCACAGAGCGCTTTCTAAGGAGGTCATCAAGCTTTTCGATCGCCGAACTAACTGCTTTTCATGTCATCATTGAAGGTTTTTTCCATCCTTTCTTTCCGTGTAGTATGTGTCAGGTATGAAGCGACTAGCTTCTGTTTAGGTGGATGGATGGAAGCACTCCGTCGGTTACGACGATGAGGGTTCCGGTTGATCCGAATCAACGTAACAGCCTGCTCGTGAAATTAACGTGTAAGTGGCTGAGCACTCCACAGACACGTGCACCCTTAACGTAGTTCTCGGGGATATTCAGCGTGACACAGAGAGTGAGAAGGCCGGCCCCTTGAAATACAGGTACAACAGAAACAGGAAGTAAGAGTGAGAGAAAGTTGTGGTGAAAGAGTACAGCAGGGATCACCAGCATCCCTGCCGGAGCCTCGTGGAGCTTTTAGGTGTTTTCGCTCAATAAACACTCACAACGCCCGGTCTGGGAATCGAAACCGCGATCCTATGACCGCGAGTTCGCTGCCCTAACCACTGGGCCATTGCGTCTCCACTCTGTTTAGGTAACTCGTAACTAAAGAAGGTAACGGAAGGGGGATAATATTTTGAAATAAGGCTCAGCGTGCTGAAGACAAGTGAATCTTATGGTAGATAAGATTTAGTAGATTGTGAAGTAGAATTAATTCCTGCCAGCGATAGTGCAATAATGTAGTATGGCAGTGAACATCTGTTCCAAGAGATCAAAAATAGGAAGAGATTGCAAATAGGAAATTAACTCCGAGCTACACATGATACTCAGATGAAAGTTTTTGTGGTGTTTGGTGTTTTTTTTTTTCAAAGCTGAGGCATTTTGAATTTTTGATTTGTCAGAAGAACCGCTTCAAGACCTGGATCAATAATATGCGAACTGAATGGTGGAATACATAGAGGCTAAAAAAGTCGTGCTTATTCATGTATGTATACATATGTATGTGTGTGTATGTGTGGATGCATATATATGTATATACATGCATATAAGAACATACACAAATCTCTCTCTCTCTCTCTCTCTCTCTCTCTCTCTCTCTCTCTCTCTATATATATATATATATATATATATTATATATATATATATATATATATACAATAAGAGGCTTCCAAATAGGAAAGCCTTGTGCGAGAAAGAGCAGTAGAAAACTCAGACAACCAAATAAGGATAAATTATCGAAAGGAATGAAAATTAAAAACGTTTACCATCTCAATTATTTCCCAGACCATGGTTTCTAACTATTTCCAGCAAAAAAATATTCGCTGAAGGCCAGTTTCATCAGTGGGACAGTCTTTAGACTTCAAATATACATACAGCCAGATCCACATGTAAAACTAACTGCCTGTATATCCTAACTTTTCAGACCACTGCGCAGACGCAGATTATACCCGGCGACAGAGAGGATGCCGGTAAACATTTCGAACAAATTTATCAAAGAATATTTAAACATAATAAATAACAATAGGGTAATAAGAAATTATTATTACCAGTGGCCTAGCACAAAAACGAATTAGTCTGGTGGTCTGAGTTTTCTACTGTTCTAGCACAAGGCTTTCTATGTGAATAATATATAGTCTAATAACTAATTCGTTTTTGTGCTAGGCCACTGGTAATAATAATTTCTTATTACCCTGTTGTTATTTATTATGTTTAATATATATATATATATATATATATATATATATATATATATATATATATATATATATATATATATATATATATATATATATGTGTGTGTGTATGTATAATTGTGTGTGCGCGTGTGTCTATGTTTGTATGTGTGTGTTTAAACGAATAAGGAAAAATATAAGTGCACAATCTTCCTTGATTAAGAAGCCATCTGTGCACTTATATTTTTCCCTATTCGTTGAAAAACACGCGCGCGCGCACACACGCACATACACACAAATATACATACATTCATATATATATATATATATATATATATATATATATATATACCGGAGTAAACACATAAATGTGAAACAAGGTGGAAAAAAGAGTACTCAAATACCAGTGGTAGAGTAATATGCTTATTTAAAGCAGCAGAAAATTCAACAAAATCTGTTACTCTGAGTTTCTCGTTGCCGTTCATCAGACAGTTTTTGCTAGAATGGAACCGATATATCAATTCAATTGAATTGATATATCGGTTCCATTCTAGCAAAAACTGTCTGATGAACGGCAACGAGAAACTCAGAGTAACAGATTTTGTTGAATTTTCTGCTGCTTTAAATAAAGTATATATATATATATATATATATATATATATATGTAGAATGAGAGAGAGAGAGAGAGACAGAGAGAGAGAGGGAGTGGGTGACGAATAAACAACTTAAGCGAATTTTACACAAAAGTTTAGGCACAATATATTGTACCTAAACTTTGTGTAGACTACAGCTAAGTCATCAATTCAACAAATAATTACTAGCTCTGCTTTTTTATGCGTACACTGCTATATAAGGATACATGTAATTGTTCAAATGCTATACAGAGAATTATGAATCTGTTTTATCGTATGATATGCACTCGTATGTTTAATATATATTCAATAATGAACGAATAATATTATTTGATGTAACTAAATATTACCTTTTGCCACAAAGTTTGCGACAATACAGTTAATTCCGCCAAATACCAAGAAGAGACACAGCGGCTTACGATGACCAAACCACTTAAACATAAAATAGCCGAGAATGGTGGCTGGAATTTCTACGGCTGACATCAATAGAAAGTTTAGGTACCGACTGCCAGACATGTCAATGGAATTTAGCGTCACTCCGTAATAAATCATAGCGTTCACAAACCTATAATAAAATGGTAAGATTTGAAGAATAACTTGGTTAACAGGCAATATTCGACAGCGCTATAATTCAAT
The DNA here is from genome assembly GCF_006345805.1 of Octopus sinensis. NCBI lineage: Eukaryota > Metazoa > Mollusca > Cephalopoda > Octopoda > Octopodidae > Octopus > Octopus sinensis. Next base: position 64,285,051 of record NC_043009.1, read on the forward strand.
ATATACAAACCGTGGTTTCTATAGCGGTTACTAATAAAAATAGCAAATTCGTGATGTCCAAATAATTGTATATATTAAGATATTTCCAAAATACTACTATAGAATATTTCAAAGAGTATTTACCATTTGTATATTTAATGTTGAGCATTATAAATACATTTACCAGTTAAACCAAAGGTTTATAGAAATCATCGCTCTTCGAGGTTTTTTTAGCAAATCAATTGCTGTATAATAAGTCTTGTCTTTAGTTTTTCGGTTATTTCCATGGTTTACAGTTTCAATAATTTTGCCGTTAAATTCTGATTTGCTTTCTGCATCTCTTTGAAGTTTCCGAATAAGTTTTATCATATCTTCATTGTCTTTTTTATTTGTTCTTGCGATCCTATTAAAGGACTCCTCGGCTCTTTCAAATCTTCCTTCATTAAGAAGCCATCTTGGAGATTCAGGAAGATATCTGCCAAGTAAAAACCATTGATAGCGTATAAGATAATAAAGTATTATTACAGAAGTTGAAATAGAAGTTATAAAATATAGTTTGAAGTTACAGAGTGATATAATTTAGAAGCAATTTAAACATGTAATGCAATCTTCAGGGAAACATTACTTTACATAAATCCGTTTATAATATTACTTACATTGATTATCTCTCAGTGAACTACGGACAGGTTTAACTGATAAACAGTCAGATTATTATCAAAAACTGAAAAGAGGTACCTACTTCAACGCTATAATGACGAACAGAATGTGTGGAATAGTTGTAGCGTACAATAGATGATGCCATTTACGAAGTACATATGCCACTCCAGCGAGAATTATTTCTCCAACAGCGAAGAAGGTATGCATAATAAAATTCAAATGCGATCGGTACTTTTGGGAGACGCATTCGATCACTGTAAAAAAAAAAAAAAAGAATCATAGTAGAATTTCTTTAAAGAAACTCGCAAACTAGGCAACATATATGGTTGCATTTCGGATATAACACCCAAAATCTGATTTAGAAATATATTTATCACCCCAGCGTGCATCCAAGACGCCATTTCAAACTCTCACAAACATTAAAGAGAGGAACATTCTGAAGCAACCATTCTTGACGTTTGAAGAAATTTGGATGTTCCACCTCTGACGGCTGAGAGTATGGCTTTCATTTCTGGCCACATTCACTACCGACGACTTAGCTTCTGATTCCAAGCAGATACTTCTTATTAGATCAGCCATACCTTTCTGGAATAACACAGCAGCTCTGCCACCCGACCCTGGCTGACTCGAAACTGCATTCACCTCGTATCCGCCCGAAGATGGGCACAAAGACCCACACGTTGGAAATTCTGGTAGTGCTGATAGTCAACCTATCTATATCCTAGTAACCTGAGGTCGTTTAAGCAAGTGGTCTTGCTTCGAAGGTGATCTCAGGACTCGTGCATTCAAACACGAAACAAACATGATAAGAACAACAATGTTTCAAGCAATTATTAAATTGGTGCTACAAAGCGATACCAACAATTTATGCAAGACACTTTTAATTGAAAGCACAACTCCTAACAGCATACACGCTGCAAACTCACCTCACAATAAATTAATACAACTCACATAACACAATCTCTACAGAGTTACCAAACAGTATAATAATATAAAACAATTTACACAACATACTCTACATAATCACTATTCAATAAAATAACCGATACTCTTAGAATACTGAACACTTCATGATATAACAAATATCATACACCACACAAAACTCATCGCAATAATATTCGCCCATTGATATATTACAGCTCACATAATAGATGTTCTATACTGGCGCCACTCAAAAGCTGTAACTCACCCATAGTACACTTTTACAAGACTTATTCTACAAAATCATCTCACAGCATTATAACACAATACACATACACACATACACAACACATACGGAATCACCACCCATCATAATACACGATAAATATGCTGTAATAGGGTGGTTGATACATGGTCGCTAGATCTGTTAAGAAATAGCAGCCAAATCCCATTCATAATATATCATAAAATCCATAATATGGAAAAGACATAATACTCCTCAAAAAAGAAAAAAAAAAAAAAAAAACAAAACAAAACTATCTTAGCTGGTATGTCTTCGACTATATTTATGCTCAATTGGAGTCAATGAAGCTAGGCCTGAATAGCTACAGATAATATATAGAAAAAAAATCAACTAAAATATCTAAAAGATATAATGACTCGCATAGCACATATTCTTCACACCTAACAGAAAAAATACTAAAGTAACACCGCTAGAAACAATATAAACACCCACAACAAAATATAATAGATATATCATACAATCACAATTCAATACTGACTTATCAAAAGTTAATGCCTCACACAATACAGGAAAACGGAGGCCAATATTATGGTGCATTAAAAATGTCACATAAATTAATTTTTGCGTGAATAGAATTATAAAATACTTACAGATGGTATATAAAACTATATACGTGCCAGACAATCCAATTCCTTCGGCAAAATAAAAAATGATGAACACAATATAATTTGGTGCGTATATTTTAGCAAGTGCGCAACATATGAGAAGCGAGTCTGCGACACAAAACGTTTTAAATCTACCGAATCTGGCAAAAAGAAAGAAAAAAAATTAGACGAATAACGAATCTTCAAGCACTCTCTCCAATATATGTTTAGGTGGAATTCCTATATTCGTCCTCCGTGCATGTTAATTGATAAACTACGTTTCTCCTTTTACGGTTGATCTTAGTTTATCTATTAAAATGAAGGAACTCGACCACAGCATGTAGCGGAGAGACTGCTAGGAGTATAGCGGAAAGAATGGAGGTTAATCGGAAAGAATATCGCGATAAGAAACTTCTACTGATATCCTATTAGCAAACTAAGGAGAAACATGACGGCATGCTGTATAACATAGCATTAAGATAATTTCGATATATCAACATGACACAACTTTACGGCAGATGCGGGAAAATTACATTATAAAATGAACGGAAACCGTTTCTTAATAAGAAAAATTACTTGATAGATAGCAACCTCACCATATGGCACAACAAAGACTGCAGGCAATATAATATTTATGATTCCCCACGTATAAGTGTGCCTATATCGAAAATCACGGTGTAAATCTAATATTCCAGTATCATCCGGAGAAAAGAAGACAAAAATTATCATAGACTTATAAGAAGGTATATATACATTGGTGTTAGTGCTAGATTAATAAACATTCACTGGTGTGTTAGTAAACGTACATTGATAGATTAGTAAACCCACCTGTTTGATCCATACTCCCCTTAAAATAAGTAAAGCAACTGAACCATACACGCACACACATGCACCGATTCGCATACTCACATACACACTGTACAGTTGAAAAGATAAAGGTGCTAAACATAAAACAGATGAAAATATAAAGAAATAAACGTTTTACCATCCACACTTTTCACAAAATAGAAATATACACAATCGCGAACGCGTGCACGCACGCACGCACACACACACATACGCATACACACACACACAGACGCACACAACACACACACACATATACACACACACACGCACATACACACACACACACACACAAACACACACACACACACACACACACACACACACAGAGTTTTATAGTATTTATTTTAAATTACATTCTAAAGTAAATTTTTCATACTTACTTGTCTGACAATACACCAAATAATAAATTTCCCAGCATAAAGCCTGCAAACATTATAGAGAATGCAATGTTTCTCATCCAATCTCTGTCGCAAGTCAAATCAAACTTAGAAAAAAAGAAAACAGAGAGAGAATAACTTTTTAAATAATATAATTGGTGAAACACACATAAAATTATTTTCAAAAAAGCAGTTAAAAGAGCGTAAAAGTATACAGCGAAAGCACATGGCTCAGTGGTTAGAGCATCGGGTTCGTAATTGTGAGATTATGAGTTCGATTTCTTGACCAGGTCGTATGTTATGTTCTTGATCAAAATACTTCATGTTGCTCCAAATGTGTTGTGACGTCACTGGTGCCAAGCTGTATCGGTCTTTGCCTTTCTCTTGGACAACATCAATGGCATGGAGAGGGGAGACTAGAATGCATAGACCACTGCTGGTCTTCCACAAAATAACCTTGCTCAGACTTGTGTCTCGGAGGGGGAACTTTCTAGGTACAATCGTGACCGTAGTGGGGTCTTTACTCCTTTTAAGAGTATACAAGTGTAAAGTGGAGGCGCAATGGCCCTGTGGTTAGGGCAGCGGACTCGCGGTCGTAGGATCGCGGTTTCGATTCCCAGACCGGGCATTGTGAGTGTTTATTGAGCGAAAACACTTAAAGCTCCACGAGGCTCCGGCAGGGGATGGTGGTGATTCCTGCTGTACTCTTTCACCACAACTTTCTCTCACTCTTACTTCCTGTTTCTGTTGTACCTGTATTTCAAAGGGCCGGTCTTGTCACTTTCTGTGTCACGCTGAATATCCCCGAGAACTACGTTAAGGGTACACGTGTCTGTGGAGTGCTCAGCCACTTGCACGTTAATTTCACGAGCAGGCTGTTCCGTTGATCGGATCAACCGGAACCCTCGTCGTCGTAACCGACGGAGTGCTTCCATAGAAGTGTAGACAATTCAAGATTATCTATGAGTAAGTTCGAACTTATTCTTATTTCTCGTACTGCGGACAATGAAGCCGTCAAGGTTTCATATCTATACAGAATTAGCATATTGCCTAAATTATTAAATTATTGTGTGTCGTATGCAACAACCTAATAAAGACTTCAACTCTTATCAAAACAATCTTGCTGTACACGGTGAAACAACTGAAATATTTCCAAGGAAGGAGAATAGGTTGCTTCTTAGAGGGTTCCCCACAGTGTCCTAACATTCTCTGTGATGTACATTCGATATTTGCTTCTAGTTTATCTGAGACTTCGCGTGTGACTTGGCATTTATGCCTCTAAGAACTTTAATATTTTTGATGTCGCTATTTTATCTGAACTCCTGAAATAACTTGCTCTGCAATTTAGAAAGATCCGTTTGGCAACAACAAGTTAGGGTTGAACGAATGAAAACAACATTGTTGCTTATGTAATCAACTAAATATCAGTTCTTGGATCAACGGTGTATCTTACTAGTTTTACGGTTATATGATTACTAGAATAATATGTTGTTACCAGTGACGTCAAGTTCCTTACAACCGGACAGCAGACACAGTGGAGGCGCAATGGCCCAATGGTTAGGACAGCGGACTCGCGGTCGGAGGATCGCGGTTTCGATTCCCAGACCGGGCGTTGTGTGTGTTTATTGAGCGAAAAAACCTAAAGCGGCACGAGGCTCCGGCAGGGGGTAGTGGCGACCTCTGTTGTACTCTTTCGCTCCAACTTTCTCTCTTTCTTTCTCCCTGTTTCTTGTCCCCGACTTCCTACGCAACCGCTGAGCCTGGATGCGCATTCATCCATCCGTCGATGCTTTCGGTGTCGGGAGTTGACCTGCTTACTCTTCTGCGGGTCTTACGAATAGCAAAGGACCATGTTTCGGACTTCTCCCATCTTGCGAGCTCTAGGACGATGACCGTTCGCTCAACAGCAACAGCAACAGCAGACACAGTCCACTCTTATAATTTTTTCTTACTCTTTGCTGACCAATTACACAAGAATGAGCATTAGAAATATTGCCTACACTGGCATTAAGGTCGCCAAGTCTGATTACTTCGCGATTTCGACAGTCATTTGAGATAGCAAAACGCTGGTTATCATAAATGACGTCTTTCTCAAATTCATTGCTTGATTATCGCTAGATACAAATACTCTTCTGACAATTAAAGCTATTTTTTTAATTAAAAAAGACAATTTAATAATACTTAATCTGTATTTCACAGTTATCATTTTTATCAACTGCTCAAATTTATCTTCATAATTCTTTAAATTTGATGCTACCTGATAATTATCGGGCGTTCAATTTTGATTATATTAATAAAACTTCACAAAGAGATAGAATTCACAAATAATTGCGTAAGGGATATAACTCTTGTCAAAAAAAAGATGTGTTGAATTTAGACAATTTAGGAGGACGGCGAGTACTGAATGATGCACAATAAAAATTCTCAAAGAGTTGAAATTTGTTGCTTAGTTAAAGAAAGAAAACAAAGCAAAAAAAAAAAAAAAAAAAAAAACTACGCAATAATTATTAAATAAAAAAAGCAAAAACATTTCTTAATTTCAAATTAAGTATTATTAATTACAGAGAATAATTAAGCTTCATGTTTATCTGGAAAACTTTTTATCATCTTGAATATCATATTTTCGTCAGCTTTCCTCGGTAAGTGGACATAAGTTTTACATGTAGAAAAAGGGGAAAAAAGAAGAGAAAACGAGAAGCTTAGCAAGTCAGAATTTATCTGATTACTAATCAGCTGCTTTGTCTAATTTCTGGAGGTTACCTTTTTGGTACTTTTCTTTTACTCCCTATACTTTTCAACCTTTCATATACGTTTTTGCCTTACAACATTCGATAAAAATCTCATTTATTCTCATAATTCTTCAATTTTTTTATTTTTTTACATCTTGAATAGATTTTTACAAAGATTTTTCTTCTTGTGAATCAGTAAATGGACAATTATCAACGATGCTTTCAAGAATCTTCGAATAGTTAAGACACCGTTTGTTGGTCATGGAACAATACTTATCTATTTGAGAAACAAAGACATTTGAAACAACCAAATCAGCAACTACTTACCTCAGAAACTATAGTCGACAAATCCTCAGTGTAAAACTTTCGACCGTTATTACACGGTTCCTTTGAAGAATTACTGGTGGGAAGGGTATAAAATCCTTCTTTAGTATCCAGGTTATACACAGAACATTCCTCCTTTTCAATATTCACTCTATTTAATAATTCATCCAAAGTTACATTTGGTGGGATCATAGATTCATTGAAATTTGACGGATAACAATCAAAGGGAATCTTCTCTCTTATAAATACCATACTCAATATTGTTTGGGCGTAAAGTATTGCAAATATTGAAATAAAGACAGTAAGTCCCTTTTGAAACAGACCAAATCCACCACATTTCTCTAATATTTCCTCTGTAATTTCAGACGTTGGTAAATCTAAAGTTGCTGTAAAGGTAAATAAAAAAAAAATATCAATTCAATAAGGAATTTCTAAATGTATACCTGTTTCTTTATTACCCACAAGGGGCTAAACACAGAGGGGACAAACAAGGACAGACATAGGTATTAAGTCGATTACATCGACCCCAGTGCGTAACTGGTACTTAATTTATCGAACCCGAAAGGATGAAAGGCAAAGTCGGACAAAACGGCGGTGGGAGCGGCGTCTCAACGTTTTCCGCCTTCGTAATTTGAGATGCATTCGGATGGTAGGTGGACCGACCACATCACCAACACCGAAGTCCTCAACCGTGCCAAGATACCAGGTGCGCTCACCGTGCTCCAGCGGCGTCGTTTGCGCTGGCTCAGTCATGTACATCGCATGGCGGACGGGAGGATCCCCAAAGATCTCCTATATGGGGAATTGACCACAGGCACAAGAACACGAGGATAACCGCATCTTCGTTTCAAGGACTACAGATATGAAGTTGCTTGATCTGGACATCTTGAGATTGGTGATCGCCCACGCTGGAGGCAAATACTGCGAAAGGGGATAAAGCGAAGGAAAGAGAAACAGGAACTTGTCACCAAAGAAAAGCGCTCTCGACGGAGGGAAAAATCAGTAGCGCCGCCGGGAGAGAGCTGCTTCAAACGCAGTCTCTGTATGCGTGACTGTCACTCCCGTGTGGATCTCTAGAGCCACAGCAGACGCTGCGCTACCATCAGCAGCTGACACAATTTTTTCGGTTGCAGGTCCATAGTCTCTTGAGACCGACGGATGCCTACCACTACGTCCGCATAATAAAGCTTATGAATTATTAGAATTCGATGTATTGAAGTTCGTAACTATTCCAAGTATTGTGGTGAAACACTTGCAGTCGACTGAATGCAGTCCAGAGTATAACTGTCTTCCGACATTGGTTTTTTTCTGAGCACCAGAGGGATCTAAAACAAAGTCCACTCTAGCGAATGTAAATGTTGTACGCAAGTACGCAAAGTAACGTACTATAATAAGGAATCATTCCAGAATTCTACAGTCTCTGAGTAGTAATATCTTCAATGTATCATAACGATATAAAGTAAAACATGGAATGACATTGATGATTAAGTGACAAAGATGGTTAATATTCAATCAAGTAAATGAAAATGACAAAACAGATTTTATAATATGAGTTCGTATTACGTATGTGCCAGATTACGTTAATAATACACAATTTTTCAATGAATGAGACACATATATTAATTTAAAGGCGGCGAGCTGGCAGAAACGTTAGCACCCCGGGCGAAATGCATAGCCGTATTTCGTCTGCCGCTACGTTCTGAGTTCAAATTCCGCCGAGGTCGACTTTGCCTTTCATCCTTTCGGGGTCGATAAATTAAGTACCAGTTACGCACTGGGATCGATATAATCGACTTAATCCGTTTGTCTGTCCTTGTTTGTCCCTTCTGTGTTTAGCCCCATGTGGGTAGTAAAGAAATATATATTAATTTAAAAGACGAGATTTGTTTTTTTTCTTGTTACAAATTTAGAAGCATTGCTGCTACGCTGTAATATCTAATGTGAATATATTATGATGTAAGTAGAAACCCTGCAATCCAATACTATTTGGTTACATTATCATTTCATTGGTATTTATGTTTATAAAAGCAGTATTATACAGTAGAGAGAAAAAAAGAATGTGTTAGAGAAACTATAAGCAGATGTTGATAAACAGTTGTTTACAATTAAAATAGATTAACTTCAGAATTTAATATAATGGGATTATGTAGCACTTTTAAAAATATATAAAATAATACACGTGTATATAAACACACTAAAACTGAGAGAAATGCAGTGAAATAAAAGAAAAGAAAATATTCAGACCTTTGAGTTCCTGAGAAGCAAATTCCTCGTTTGCTTCTTTCTGATTCTTTGGGTTATTTTCCATGTTACAGACAGTAGCTTTCCAATTACTAACCTCACTGCACGGTGGCACCGAGAGAAATGTCTATGAAAAATAGTGTGTAGCAAATAACAGCGTTTCACTATAAGAGATAAAATGACGTTTTAAAATATTGTATACGAGATGCATTCCAGAAGTTTTGAGACTTTTGTTTTTAGAAGTGGTAGTTATTATATCTGTCCTAGCTTGTAATTTTAATATATTCTGACTCTAAAAAGGTTACAGCTAATAAGGTTACCTGCCGATTTTAGTTATTCCAGTTTGAATGAGACGGTTCTAACAGCACGTCCACCACGCCCTAACTAGACACTGCTTGTCACAGCTGACCAGTTGGTAGAATGCAGTCGGAGCGTGAAAGCCATTTGGAAGCTCACTATGCAGTGAAGTTTCGTGTTAAACTTGGCAAAAAACGCTACTGAAACTTATGAAATGCCCCAGACTGGCCATTGATTAACTTCAATGAGTCAAGGAGCATGTTTTATGCTAGCACAAGAGGCCAGGCACAGCAAATTCATGGGGATCCCCTTTTCCGATAGAAAGGATATCGCCTACATCTGCTGGGCTCACTCAGACCAGACGGTCAACAAAGGGTATTTTGTGGAATTTTTGAGAGATTTAATGCCATTCATCCTCTAAGGATCGATAAGAACCAAAAATTCCAATAGAAAGCGGATTAGTAAAACTAAAGGAACAACGGATCGTATACCTAACAATATCTGTTACGTCTCTTGAGCCAAGTTATTAGGTTGTCATGGATGTGATTTCATCGCAAAAGGTCAGAGCACCTGAACCAGGACAATGCACCAGTCTACAATTCCATCTTGGTAACCAACTGTTTAACAGAGATAGGCACCAAAACTGACCCTCACACTCCCTGCAGTTCGGAACTTGTTCTTTGTGACTTTTGGTTGTTTCTCAAGCTGGAGAATACGACGGAGGCGGTGACAAATGTCCTGGGACATCTTCACTTTAGAAGGCGTCCATGGGGCCTTCATAAAGGGGCTGGAGCGCTACAACAAGTGCATTGAACTCAGAGGACCTTACTTTTGAGGAGATCAGAGTTTTGTGCTTCTTAGAAATTAATGCCTCTCCCGAAAAAGTCTGAAAGTTCTGTAATGCATCTAGTATGTTTATGTATTTACAGGATGTACCACAAAAATGTATACAAAAATGTAGGCGCAGGAGTGGCTGTGTGGTAAGTAGCTTGCTAACCAACCACATGGTTCCGGGTTCAGTCCCACTGCGTGGCATCTTGGGCAAGTGTCTTCTGCTATAGCCCCGGACCGACCAATGCCTTGTGAGTGGATTTGGTAGACGGAAACCGAAAGAAGCCTGTCGTATATATGTATATATATACATGTATGTGTGTGTGATTGTGTGTGCGTGTTTCTCCCCCTAGCATTGCTTGACAACCGATGCTGGTGTGTTTACGTCCCCGTCACTTAGCGGTTCGGCAAAAGAGACCGATAGAATAAGTCCTGGGCTTACAAAAAGAATAAGTCCCGGGGTCGAGTTGCTCGACTAAAGGCGGTGCTCCAGCATGGCCGCAGTCAAATGACTGAAACAAAGTAAAAGAGTAAACATTGAACAATTATAAAGACAATCTATACTAAAATACATTTCATTTTCAAAAATTGCATAGAACCTACCGACAGAATTTGATTATTTTATGAACTCCCTACTTTTCTTCTTACTTTTCCTACTTTGCGGGGCTCATCGATGCCTGTGGTGTTCCGAAACGTTTCTTTCGGACATTCTCAACAGTTCCCTCTGCTTCAAACTTATCCCTAATTCCAATGTTGGTCAGTCACGCAAATTAAATCTATATGAAACTTTCCATAGACTCTCTTCGACAATATTTTCAAGCATTCAGTAAATTTCATTAGTTCAAATGTTAGCTTGACTCTCTTCATTATTTTTAATGGCTTAAATCTAAAATGAAACGAGAATTAACAACTTACTGTTAGTTGTTAAACTGTGTATGTATAATTCTGAGTCACCCTGCATATTTGTTTCTATCTATCTATCTATCTATCTATCTATCTATCTATCTATCTATCTATCTATCTATCTATCTATCTATCTGTCTATCTATCTGTCTGTCTGTCTATCTACTTGTCTATCTATCTATCTATCTATCTATCTATCTATCTATCTATCTATCTGTCTGTCTGTCTGTCTGTCTGTCTGTCTATCTACTTGTCTATCTATCTATCTATCTATCTATCTATCTATCTATCTATCTATCTATCTATCTGTCTGTCTGTCTGTCTATCTACTTGTCTATCTATCTATCTATCTATCTATCTATCTATCTATCTATCTATCTATCTATCTATCTATCTGTCTGTCTGTCTATCTGTCTATCTGTCTCTCTCTCTCTATCTGTCCGTCCGTCTGTCTGTTCATTTATCTATCTATCTGTCTGTCTGTCTCTGTCTGGTTGTCTCTCTCTCTCTCTATCTCCCCCTCTCTCTCTCTATATATATATAATTATTTAAAATTATAATTTAGGGTATCTAACAGATACCACCACGCTTGAAATAGCAGTCAAAACTTGACTCTATCTTGACTGCTATTTCAAGCGTGGTGGTATCTCTTAGATACCCTAAATTATAATTTTAAATAATTATTACATTTGAAAGGTTTTTATTCCCATGCTGGCCACCTGATAAGATCGGTATTTTAAATATCGATCTTATCTATATATATACTACACTCACGGAGTGGTTGGCGTTAGGAATGGCAACCAGCTGTAGAAATACTGCCACATCAGACTGGAGCCTGGTGTAGCCTCCTGGCTTCCCAGACCCCGGTCGAACCGTCCAACCCATGCTAGCATGGAAAACGGACGTTAAACGTTGATGATGATGATGATGATATATATATATATATATATATATGATATATATATATATATATGTATTATTAATTGATAGTAGGGGATAGATTTCGTATTAGACATTTATTAGGTACAACGTATGTTTCGACCTATGAATCTGGGTCTCTTCAGGCATGTATTCGAGCGTCTTAAATTTCCGCTACACTTTCCACTCACACTTCTTGTTTTCTCTGCAAGTAATTTCATTCGTCACCTCTTAAAGTATGTCATCGGAATTCAAGGGATGCTATTCCTGCAGCAGCGTTCATGTAACAGTCAAGGCAAAGTTGCGTTCTCTTCTGCATATGGTTCGTGAAATATGGGCTTGTTTATATCAGCAAACGTGTGTGCATTATTTGGATTGAGAGGTTCAGTAGAAACCACTTTGTCGATCAGTTGCCAAGTGTTGTGGTTGTTTTCAGTTCTAAAAAGAAAATGTCATTAACCTCTTTTTTGGAATTCACGTGCGCCGTTACATTTCTATACACAGGTTTGAAATTTCTAGATGTTGCTACTGCTCCAGTTTGAAAACAGGTGCCTGTTATACCAGAACATCTTTAGCTGTTCAATCTACGATTCTTTCATAATTTCTTCCCATGTTAGATTGCAGGTAAGTTTGAAAACTAATGTTAGTTTTTCCCATTTTTTTTACAAGTATTAATAAATACTATAGACATAAAACTATTTGTCTCATACGTACAACAAAAAAAATCTTTTTATCTTATTGTAATATTCTCATAAATACGAGTTTGCATTGTGTATATTTAATGTAAAATATATACAATATACTACATAGTGGCATATAATCAAGATTCTGCTTTCATTATTGAGATGTTTCTCTCTGGTTGGTATGAAGACGACTTGGCTGCTATTACTTCTAGCTCGAGTAGCCAGGTAAAAACTTTTACACTTGAGAATTCGTTTGAGTACGTTATTAATATTTTTGTAAGTTAGTGATATTTTTGAATAAATGTGAAAGGGAATTTAGTTTTGTGAAAAGTTTTGTCCACATTTTATTGCCAAATATTAATGAAAATTTCCCGATAATGAATGATTTGTTGACTTTAAAAAATTTCAGTAATTGTATATTAATTGATAATTAAGAATTCAGGTGATACATCTCCCTTACAAACGGTTGAGTCGACTGTTCTTCTGATTGAATGTCTGTGTAAAATAGCTTATCTATCTCAAAAATAAATAGTTTCAACTGATAGAATGATCAGTATTCAATAAATTGAAACACGTTTACAACAGAATTGCCATTTTCACTCTCTCAAGTCTTTAGTACATCTGCCGCCACTTTTATTACCGTTCTCTTTCTTCCACTAGTCCCCACTGAGTTAGAAAAAAAACTTGAACAAAAGCAGAAGACAGGCCTTATCTTTCTTTGCATTGCACATGAGAATTCAACGAATAAATTCAGCGAACCCACTTGTTTTTATTTCGTTTACCAACGCAGCAAATTGGAAAATTTGCCGCCCAGCACTTGCTCCAACTTTTCGCTCTCTGATTTCAAACGTCGCCGAAATGAATTAATGCCATTCATCCTCAAGAGATCGATAAGAACCAAAAATTCCAATAGAAAGCGGATTAGTAAAACTAAAGGAACAACGGATCGTATACCTGACAATATCTGTTATGTCTCTTGAGCCAAGTTATTAGGTTGTCAAGGAAGTTCTTGCGGAATTTTAAATTTTGGTTTTAAATGATCTATTTTCAAATTAATTTTCGATAAATTACTTTGACTTTATATATCAGTTTAAAGCCCGTCTTTCATTCTATAAATCGTGTTATTCTTTTTCTTTTTGAATAATTAGGCCATTTTTTCAGGAACGTTGAATACAACATGGGCAAAAAGCAAATTCGCACAATTTTCTTATTCCAGTTCAAGCTAGGCTGAAAAGCTGCTGAAACAGCTCGTGATATCAACGATGCGTTTGTCCCAGGAACCACTAATGAACGTACAGCACAATGGTGGTTCAAGAAATTTCCTAGCGGTGACGAGAGTCTTGAAGATGATAAACGTAGTGGTCGGCCATCGGATGTTGACAACGATCAACTAAGAGCCTTAGCCGAAGCCAATCCACTCACAACTGTTCGAGAGCTTGCTTCTGAATTAGACGTAACGTATACGACAATTTCCAACCACTTGAAAGAGATAAGAAAAACATAAATACTTGAGAAATGGGTGCCGCACAAATCGAACGACAACCAAAAAACAACAAAAAGAAAACGCCGTTTTGAAGTGTTATCTTCCCTTCATTTATGCAACAAGAACGACCCATTTCTCGACCGGATTGTGAGTTGTGATGAAAAGTGGATTCTTTACGACAACCGGTGACGCTCAGCTCAGTGGTTGGACACCGACGAAGCTCCAAGGCACTTCCTGTAGCCAAAGTTGCACCAAAAGAAGGTCATGGTAACTGTTTGGTGGTCTGCAGCCGGTCTCATCCATCACAGCCAGGCGAAACCATTACGGCAAAGAAGTACTGTCAGCAAATGGATGAAATGCATAAGAAACTCCGATAACAACAGCCAGTATTGGTCAATAAAAAAGGACCAATTCTTCTCCACGACAACGCTCGGCTGCACGTCGCACAACTGACCCTGCAGAAGTCGAACGAATTGGGCTACGAAACTCTGCCTCATCTGCCATACTCACCCGACCTCTCGCCTACCGACTACCCCTTTTTCAAGCATTTCGACAACTTCCTGCGTGAGAAATGCTTAAAAAAACCAAGACGACTTCATCGCCACCAGAACGCAGGATTTTTACGCTACTGGCATAAATAAACTTGTTTCGCGTTGGCAAAAGAGTGTTAATTCTGATGGTATTTATTTCGATTAATAGTTTTGTTTGAACCGAGATATGGGCTTCTGAATTTAAAAGTTAAAAACCGCAAGAACGTTCCTGACAACCTAATAGATGGTATACTTGACCTGTCTCTGATGTAACACCTTCACCTGACACCTTGGCTGTGCGATGGAGGTATTATGAACATTATCTTTCCTCTGGACTAAAAAAAAAGAAAGGAATTCTGATCCTTCTAGAAGATATTGGGCATGTTTCGCAATTCGGTCGGCCATATTTCTTCACTTTTGCGTCCGTTATTTTAGAAAGGGACAAAAATTCAAAATCAAATCTGACTTTACTTGTGCCTCAGAAAACCTGATTTATGTTATAAGATGCTCGGGCTGCCACCAAAACTACATAGGATCCACGGGATTATCGCTCAGACACAGGTGCACTCTGCATCGGCAGCAGATTGCATTCCCAGAATACAGAATGATACCCTTTAGTGAACAAATTGACAAATGCGCAAAGCAACTACTACCACAATTTTTAATCTTTCCATTTTATCAATATGCCATTGGAACACCAGCACAAGTGAGATTAAATAAGGAGACCTACTTCATTGACAAATATAAGCCATTTCTAGCAATTTTAAATAAGGAAACTTACCTCATTGAAAAAATATAAAGCAAAACTTAACCACTTCTAACATTCAATTCTTTCTAAACCAAATCATGTTAAATTAATAAAACCTACTCATTCCCAAATGTTTGATTATCTCCCTTATACCGGAAAAATCCCTGATTACCATCCCCTGTCTGGAACTCTTATACTTCACATTATAGCGAAGAGATGACACAATATCGGCAAAGAAATTTGAAAAGAAAATACGAAACCGGTTATTTCTCCAAAAACAATGTTACTTTACACAAAATTTTATAACATTTTTCTAACATAACGATTTAGACATATTCTTTAACCATATAATACAAGTATTCTGTAGTTTTTACACTCTATTTCGTCTTATGTATATATATATATATATATATATATATATATACATATATATACTAGCACTATGACCCGGCAACGTAGGATCATAGTGCTAGTGCATGCATATACAGCTGCGTGCGTGCGCACATACACGCGAGTACTGTCCAAATCTCCGACCAATCACATACAGCTAGCTGGCATTCAATTGGCGTATCAAGTTTCGGGAATTTTGATTAGGTTTTGGATAGAAAATTCCCAAAAAAGTCACTTCTATTGATTTATTTAATGGCTTTGCGGGGTGACTGGGGAAATGTAAAGATGTGCACGACCACCATTGGACGGTTTTGAATGACCATAGAAAGTACGAGCCCTCTAACTGAAAGATTGTAGAATTGTAATAAAGGATACACAAACACAGACAGACAGACATTTTGCCGTTTATATATATAATAACCCTCTCATGTTCATTTCTTTCTTTTCTTTCTTTCTCGTATATTCCGTCAATGCATTCTCAGTTGCTGCGCATTCTTAAAACTGAACAACGTCAACTAAAAATAGATGACTGTTTATGAACTGCCTAACTTTCATAAAAATTCAATCTCTTAACGCTTGCTGTGGTTTTCTTCCTTCTTTTTTTTTTGTTTTTTACTATCATCATAATCTTAATACAGTTGCAGCATTCTCTCTTTCTCTCTATATTGTGATTCTTATAACATATTTAGGTCAATTCTAGTCACACCAGTGGCTGTGTAAGCAGCTACTGTTGTGATGGTGTTCAAGAGTTTCGTCTTATCGTTTATTACATTCAGCAGACACTGTACTAATAAGGGAATAAACAGTATCCCATTCGAAACCAAAATATCTGTAATTGTTGCTGCTTAGCTGGAGTTTGCAAAAATATAAAAGTAGGCATTTGCAATATGGCATGTTTTAGCTACAGCTTAATATCAATATTGCAATGTTGCATTTGTTATATTGTTTAATATGATAACATATTTTGTAATATTTGTTTGTATAAGCTGATAAAAAATAAATAAACGCACCCTTTTAAAGCCTAGCCAGGCTCATGGGACCGGTTTCCCGGTTTCAATGGCGTATGTGTTCCTCAGTTGGATGGGATGCCAGTCCATCGCAGCGTTACTCACTTTTGCCAGCTGAGTGGACTGGAGCAACATGAAATGAAGTGTTTTGCTCAAGAACACAATGCGTCGCCCTGTCCAGGAATCGAAACCACAATCTTAGGATCATGATGTTGACACCCTAACCACTAAGCCACGCGCCTCCACAGTATAAGCTGATACAGTTTCACAATTGATAAGTCGATGGTAAAAACATTTCATCTTACGCTACAGTCATATTTTGGAAGCCATATTTTTAATGCCTGTAACTAATCTGATTGGTTATTGTTTGTCTAAATTATTATTATTTTTTTCTCAAAATGTTTTGTCCCAAGATCGCCGTGACTCTGTCAATGAGGCACAAGTTTTCAAAATGGCGAATAAAAAAGATTCTAGCTGAATTTCTTTTGTATTACATCTGTGTGGCAAGCGAGTGAGTCGATGATATTTTAATTTATTTATTTGAGGATTTTATCTTGCTTTCATTTTTTGTTACCTATATAAGGACACACAAGTGTGTGCGTGCGCATGTGTGATTGACCGTAGTTTTGTTTTAGCCTTATTGTACCTATATTTCCTCGAAAGGCATGTTACACCATTAATCTTGCTATGGAGTAGTGAATGGGGCCCAAACCCACTTCTTGTATCTGTGGGGTTTTCTTGAAATGAAGACATATTTTTTAATTCAGTATATTTTAACGATCGACTGTGCTTCTGTACGACATGTTGAGAAACTATGAACGTCTGCTGTTTGCATTATTTTGTCACCATTTTCCCCGCAATCCTTGTTATTTAATGCAAGCCCATAAAAATGTTGGAATAAAAATTCTCTGCAGACATCCCAAAAGTTCAACATTAAGACATCCGCCACCAAAGTAGTCCAGTAATGGAATGTATCGACACACAGAGATATTATATGTTCGACGAGCTTCTTTCAGTTTCAGTCTATCAAATCCACTCACAAACTTTGGTCGGCCCGAGGCTTTAACAGAAGACACTTGTCCAAGATGTCATCTGGCTGCTCCAAACTGAACCAGTGCCTGTATGTGTGTGTGTGTGTCTGTGTATTATTGTTATTATTGCTATATATATATATATATATATATATATATATATATATTATATATATATATATATATATATATATATATATATATATATATATATATATATATATATATGTATATATATATATATATGTGTATATCAACACACGCTGGCACGCTACATACGCCCCCACCCCTTCCCCTCCCTCCCTTCCTCCTTCCTTCTTTTTCTTACTACTGACCTTTGTCTGCTATGCCGACCACTGTCTCGCCCTACCTCACACGCCTACACACAGACGCACACACTAACACATACATATATTTTTTGTTTTTTTTATCTCGCCTCACACACACACATACACACACGCACACGCACACACTCACACATACACACACATCTGTTGCGTTACCAACCTTGTCTCCACTCTTTTGCCTTTAAAAACCCACTTTGCTCTTGTTATCGTAAACTTCCGCCTTCACCATGTGTAACTCGTAAACACCAGTCGTTTTTTTTTTTCTCTATCCCTGTTGCCCGCTTTGGGATCTTTCTTTCCTCTCTCTTCCTTCTTTATGTTTCCGACGAAGAGCTCCGCTCGAAACGTCATACCCTCCTGCTTCCATTTCCTGAGTGCCTATTAATAATAATACTGTAATTGTTCCATTGTTGTTGTTTTTTTGTTTTCCCGTTTGGATTAAAATTATATATATATATATATATATATATATATGTATGTATGTATGTATGTATGTATGTAGTATGTATGTATGTATGTATGTATGTATGTATGTATGTATGTATGTATGTATGGTAGTTGTCTACTCCTTATGCAGAGTCTGACCACCTCCTGTACCTACACCTTAGAACCAATCTGATGTAGCTTTGTTTTTTTGAAAGCACCCACATAGATTGCTTATCCGATTTGGACCACCAAGAGCTGCAGATAAGTTCTTATATATGTGGATCTTAAAATGTCTTTTGAAGCCTCCGTTGGATTTGCAAACCTTCTGGGATACATTGCATTTAAAGATGTGCACAGACATATAGACAATATATATATATATATATATATATATATATATATATATATAATATATATATATATATATGGGTGTGTGTGTGTGTGTGTGTGTGTGATTGTGTATGTATTCCAATCAAATGAATTCAGTCATAGTAATCAACTGGAACCTAGTCTCGTAGTCAGATTAGAGTTGCTTCTGTATCCAATATTCGGTGCTGATGATGTGATAACTGCTTTAAAATGCTTGCCTCAGTCGATCTGGCCCCTCCAAACTGACCTGACATGTTTACACCTTTCTGTCTCCAACAAAATACTGTGCAGACACTTCCTACAGGTTCGAACATGCTTCCGGCATATTCGAACTGGTGACAAGTTCGTCTCTCTCCTCTCTCTCTCTCTCTCTCTCTCTCTTTATATATAATATATATATATAATATATATATATATATATTATATTATATATATATATTATATATATATATATATATATATATAATATATATATATATATATATATATATATATAATATATATATATACACATATACATATACATACATATATATGTATATATATATATATATATATATATACATATATATATATATATATATATATATATATATATATATATATATATATATAATATATATATATAATTCAGGGTATCTGAGAGATACCACCACGCTGAAAATAGCAGTCAAAACCTGACTCTAAAGCCACATTATTCCACTGACGAAGGCAAAGCATCCCTTATGCAAAGCCGGAAATCCAGGATCTGGAATTATCCAGTAAATTTTTTTTGCTAGTATATTGTGTCCTTCTGTCTTCTCTCCTAGTGCTATATGGACATTTAATGTGGCTTTAGAGTCAGGTTTTGACTGCTATTTTCAGCGTGGTGGTATCTCAGATACCCTAAATTATAGTTTTAAATAATTATTACCTTTGAAAGGTTTTTATTCCCATGCTGGCCACTTGATAAGATTTACATATGGGAGATTCTGAATATGCAACCACCCCCGTATGACCTAGAATAAAAAAATACAACAAAAAACATCGCCCTGGTACTATTTAAGAACAATGATCTCGGTGCGCGCGCTCGCGCATCCGCGCTGGCTAGTCGTGAGTAGTCGATCCTACAACGACTCCCTAGCAAAGTAAATACATTTTTTAAACAAAATAAATAAAACACAAAGACACAAAGTAAATAATTTTTTAAACAAAGTAAATAAGACAAAAACACAAAGTAAGGATCGACTAGTCACGACTAGCTGGCGCGGATGCGCGCACCGGAACCACTCTTTTTAAATAGTACCCATAAGTGATTTTTAAAGACTCTAAAGAGTCCACAGGAAATTGTTTGCAATACTCATCAACTTTGTTGACATTCAAAAGTTCCATGAATTTAAACTCTTCTAAGGATGAATATCGTGCTTTTATTTGGTCAAGTACTGTACTGATAATTTTGTTATAAACCATTCTATAATGCGTTTGGGGCTCAATAGATACATTCTTGGATCTCATCGACTCCATATTTTCCCCCTAACATATCATAAAAGATTGAAAAATTATCAAGTTTGTTTTCGAGTATAGTTCTAGTTTTATCGATTTGCTCTTTACAATACACTATGTCATGGCTTTTACTCTGGACTTTTACTATGTCATTACTTTTACACGTCAGTAAAAGAAAAAAATGTCACTGAATACGTCTAACAAAAATAAGAAATCAGGAGCTTTTAAAGTGTGTAAGAATCCAATTGCTGAATTTATGGTGGTATCATTCCATGCTTCAGGATTTTCAGTGATGTGTTCAAAAAAGTTGATTATGAAATTATAATTTTCCTTTGTGGTAATAATAAGACGTGAGTGGTAATTCCATCTAGTTCCTGTTGCTTTCGGAAATCTTTTTTTAACAATGTTATCTAATGCATTAGCCCTTTTCGGTGATATCGTAAAAAATGTCCCCAGTCCGTTTATTGTAGAAAAAAATATCTTGCATTATTTCATAGCAGAGCATGATTGTGAAGGAACTAAATTTAGGATATGAGCATAACAATGAATAAAGATCACACATACATATTTCTTTCTTGCTTTTGCCTGTAACCCATTTAATTGTAGCTTCGCAAATTAGGTAAATTCGGTGTGGGTCTCCTACCATTTATAATTAATTGTTATCCATCGAAGTCTCTTTTCGAAAAACTATTTCTCAAAATATCGTTTATAACACACATTTCACTCATTTCGAAAAAGGCTGCTCTTAAATAAGAACACACGTGTAAGCGTGTGCGTAAATTGTAAGTCAATTTCAACAAAACGGAAAAATAACTTCAGTTAAATTAATCTAAGAAATAAGAAATATAATATAAATTATATTTTTGTTTTCAGAACACTCCAAAAATATAATAGTGCAAACAGATGTTTTGGATAACAATATTCAAACTTACCGCTTAGGCTATTCCAACATTTCAGCTGGCTAACTCAACAATTATGGGACTACTGTTGTTCCGGTCAGAAATTTGACAGGTCAAAAAGTGGAACCAGGTAAACAACAATTCTACACTAACAAAGAGAAATGCGGTCTTCTCAAAGCATGTGGCATATCAATGCCACAATGAATTTGTAGAGTCACTGAGAGAGAGGGGAAGGCGATACAAAATATTATGAATGACCTTTACTCCTAGCATATCTTTTAAACAAGTCACCATGAGAGAGAGAGAGAGAGAGAGAGAGAGAGAGTGATGAGAGAGAGAGAGAGAGAGAGGAAGGAAGGACAAACTAACAGAGACAGAGAGGGAGTGTCTGTCTTGCGGGGGTCTTCTCAAAGCAGAAGTACGAGTCACTGAGAGAGGGGAAGAGGAGGCAACATATTTCGAAAACAACTCTTTTACTTGTTTCAGTCATTTGACTGCGGCCATGGTGGAGCACCGTCTTTAGTCGAGCAACTCGACCCCGGGACTTATTCTTTGTAAGCCAGTACTTATTCTGTCGGTCTCTTTTGCCGAACCGCTAAGTGACGGGGACATAAACACACCAGCATCGGTTGTCAAGCAATGCTAGGGGGACAAACACAGACACACAAACACACACACACACACACACCACACACACACACACACACACACACATACACACACACACACATATATATATATATATATATATATATATATATATATTATATACGACGGGCTTCTTTCAGTTTCCGTCTACCAAATCCACTCACAAGGCTTGGTCGGTCCGAGGCTATAGTAGAAGACACTTGCCCAAGGTGCCACGCGCACGCCCCTGATATATATATATCTGTATTATATGTATATATATATATAAACTTGTTATCAGTTCGAATATGTTTGAGAAATGTTTGCTTTTTCCTCTTCTGCACTAACTTATTCTGAAAAGGTTTCTGTCATGAATGGAGACAGATTCATGTTTTCTGAAGAAATGAATTCGGTCGAGGGGAAACGGTCATAAACATCATATGGATTAGTAACGTTTGTTCATTGATTCATTGATAGTTTAAAAGTCAAATTGAAGAGAACCCTTCAACACAAAATTAGGAAATTCTGTTCTGTATCTATTGAATCTAATTCCAGCATGAAAGAATCATACAAAACTTTGATTTCTGGGAAGAGGCATTTTTATTAGAAATATAAGGCGGGGAGCTGGCAGAACCGTTAGCACGCCGGCCGAAACGCGTAGCCGTATTTCGTCTGCCGCTACGTTCTGAGTTCAAATTCCGCCGAGGTCGACTTTGCCTTTCATCCTTTCGGGGTCGATAAATTAAGTACCAGTTACGCACTGGGGTCGATGTAATATACTTAATCCCCTTGTCTGTCCTTGTTTGTTCCCTCTGTATTTAGCCCCTTGTGGGTAGTAAAGAAATAGGTATTTCGTCCATCTCAACGTTGTGAGTTCAAATTCGGCCGAGGTCGACATTATCTTTCATCTTTTCAGGGTCGATGAAATAAGTACCAGTTGAGCACTGGAGGTTGATGTTATAGACTATGTTTCCCCCAAAGTCCAGCCTGTAGTAGAAGGGATTATAAGAAATATAAGGGATTATAAGAAATATAAATGAAGTGGCGGGCTGACAGAATCTTTAGAGCACCGGACAATGTGCTTTGCAGCATTTCTTCTGGTTCTTTACGGCCTGAGCTCAGAACCCGTCTTTTGAAGGGTGATAAAATAAAATACTATCTGAACACCGGGTCGATCTAATCGATATACTTCTGCCCCCACCAAATATACTGGCCTTTTACTAAAATTTGAAACAACTTTTAGAAATATAGGTAGAGATTTGAGGGTCATTTTGAGTTTTCTGATGCAAGATTGAAGGAAATACTTTTGCAGGCCCTCAGACCAGATGATTGTTGTGCTTTGAATCATGTGTTAAATGAAGTCTAAACATCTGTGCGACAAAGTTTAGAATTTGTTTGGGAAACCATAAGACCGAAAACTATTCTAAAATAGGCGAACTTTTTGGATTTCTTATGCACCAACGAACATTGTCATTAAAGATTCATTTTTTGTAATGTGAGCTGGAAATTTCTCGGAAAATCTCGAGGCAGTAAGTGATGAAATCGGTGAACATTTTTGTAACGATATTGGAAAAGTGTTTTTTTTGGTAACTGGAGCCTTATACCCACTAATTAATGCTTGACTTTTAAGAGAAACGTTCCTGAGATAAAATACAGCAAAAATCAAACCAAGCTGCTCTGTAAATTAAATTTGTATATCTTTGATTGTATTTTCAAGGACGTGAGGCTATAGATGTCATTGCACTGCACGCTACACAAAAGCTGAAACATTGAAACGGTTGAGAAATGCTTAAAAATACTAAAAGTGCAAGGTATATTTTAAAGTACCAGGTGTTCTTCGAACAGGAAAATTTGTTGTTTTCTTATTTCCAAGTTGTATAGTCTGATGGCTGAAGGCTGAAGTGGGGTTAAGCAAAAAAATGAGCAATGCTATATAATTGAACGTTATTTACACCTGATGAAGACTGGAGGGTATATCTGCCGAAACATGTTAGCAACAAACAAGATGAGGACAAGTATCCATCAAATGTAAATAATGTAAATAATGTACATAATTCCTCATCTCTTAAATATAGAACGGTATTAGCTATATTATCGGTTATTTAATAATATAGTTGTTACAGAAGTCTAGCAACGATGGATGGCGTGCAAAAGAGTCAGAAAGTTTTGGAGTGGAAAGCTTACCAGAAAGAGGGAATCTCAACGTTGCAATGTTGTTTTATAAAAGTTATCAAGGTTTGAAGGTTTTCAAACGAAGATCACTAGTTTGTGAATTAGGTAGGATGGTAAGTCTTGGATAGATGTAGCTCTACGTTAGCCGTATTCATAATTACTAAGAATACAAAAAAATATTCAGACGGAGAAGGGACGTTAGTGTTGGCAATATTTTCTATAATTTAATGATATTAGAAGTGAAAGGAAAAATTCGGCCATCAGTAGAGTCAGACGCTTCTGAAGAGTGAGGCATACCTGTATGGCTTCCATGAACAGTGTAATACAATCCTACAGAGTGAGAGGAGTTAAAAGTTTGGTGAACAGAGAAAAGAACTTCGAAATACATTGCTTGTACATGATGAAGGTTTCACCTCAGAATTGGACATAAGTTTTGATTTGAAGATTCAAAGAATTCAGCGTTCTTGGTTGAGCTAATGTGTTCCGAGTAAAAAGAGTGCTTGTAAGGGTTTGGAAGGGAGAGTCGGAGTTATATGCAGTTTTACTTGGTTGTGGCTTTGTACGAAGTGATCGAACATCCTTTTAACAAGGTGTTCAATAACTTTGCGCTACCTCGTTCCCATAGCTACATTCACAGAAACATTACATATTTATTATGTATACATTTGTATCTAGTAACAAAGTTGTTTTCTATATTTTTGTCTCGGGACAAGCTTTCTTGCGGATGGAACGATGCATTGTTTTAGGAAGATTATACTGCAATAAGAACGAACACATCGAAGATAGTTTTATCAAGCCGCTGATCAAATGTGATTATGCTCAACGCAAATGTGGCATAATAAACATTTTCAATTGGACCGTGTGGGTATAAGGGATTCGCTGTATCTTTCGTTCATTAGCAATTTCATAATTATCTCCTTTGATTGCCAAAACATAACCTGCAAAATGCGTCGTATTACAATGGTCATAAGACTATGACAGGCTACACTTCTTGTCCCTATTAGCCCTACTGTCAGCTTAACTGGAAATATACTGAAAATGCATACTTCAAAAAGATGCATAACTTTTTGAAGTAGGTAGTGTTTCACTTCCAGGTCTTTCGGAAAATAAGTCAGTCCAGCACTTTTAAAGATCGCAAGCGAGCGGACTGTGAAGTGAATTGTTTTTGAGAAACACAGTACTGACTAATAGAATATTATTCTCTCCCCCTTTGATATAGTTCTTAATGTAATTTATTTTTGTTACTCTTACTAAGTAGATGTTTTACGACACTCAAAGCCTGTCTACACTGATCTTAGCCAAGTCCTATCTTTTCTCTTCTGATAAACAGTGTATCAATATCGCTGTTTTCTGTGGTAACTTGCAATCACTGTCTGAATCTTGCAGGTTTTAATATCTACAGAATGAATATCCTCTAAAGACCAGTCAAGTATCATAAATGTAGGTATCGTCATACGTTTGAAAAATACATTGTGGGTTATTGTCTCGTGAAAGGAAAGCCGAGCTTTCAGTAGTGTGAATGCTATTGGTCAGGTATTTTGGGACCTTTCATTAGCAGCAACTAAGACAGCAAATACGTTTATCGGCTGCAACATTATAGCTGCTATGAATGGAGAATAGGGTAGTATACTTTTCTGTAATCAAGCCATGCTACCACGAGATTTCCGCCGCGTTGTCTTATTCCCAAAATATATTTGCCAAGAGTTGTTCTGTAAACATATCTACAGTTCCTTCTGCTTATATCTACAGTTCCTTCTGCTTATATTCTATAATCATCTTTCTCGGGCCAGTTTTATCAATTTTAAATAGAGATATATAATAATTCAATAATGGTTATGATGGCAGCGTCAGTTTGTTTGTATTTTAATTGGTTTTTCCTATAACATATTTTGGCTAGTTTTGAATGTCTTAAAAAAAGCTCATTTGCATCACTGGAATTGGAATAAGAACTGTTATCCGAGACAAACATTTTTCGGCCAAAAGAAAATGCTAGTTATCAAAGCTTGTTTACCCCTGAAGTGGTTTAAGTTTGGGAGCGTTTCATCCTTGTGTTTTTCTAGTTACTCCTAGCTATAATCATTTCCACTAAACTTTTCATACAGCAACACTGTAAATCTTGATTTAAGTAAAAGGGCTCAGGAAACTGAAAGAAATACTATGTCTTAGATAGCTGAGAGATTAGATAATATTTGTGTATTTGTGTGTGTGATGGAGTTTTAGTGAGAGGTACCAAACGCCACCTTTTCCCAAAAGCTCTATCGCACACATAGATGGATAGACGATTCTCAAGATAATTCCTCACAGAGAAGTCGTATAAAGCAAACTCTACAAATTATCCATATCTTCAAGTTTTTGAAGCAGATACAAATCCTTCGTTTCAGGCACTAATAGGATCAGTAATCCAGCAAGAGCTCCAATGAACCCATAGACACTGAGTGGTATCCAATAGCCATATACATTGAGACCAATGATTAGTGGTGCAATGAGACCACCAGTACGAGCGAACGATGAACCTACACCCATTCCAATGTTTCTGAAATACGCAAAAATAAAGAATATTTCACATTAATGTAGATATAGATATGCAAATATTTCAGAGTGCATTTAATACAAAAAAGGCAGAGAAATAGATTGAGAGTGAGATTGTGATTTTAAAGGATGCGCATTTCGAAGTACATTTACTGAAACATTGTTAAAACTCGTATCCGTTAAGATACAACTGGATATTTATATACCTCTGTTGTTAATATTTCCAAAGAGATGGCAAGGTGGCAAGTCGGCAAAATCGTTAGCACACCGGGTGAAATGCGTAGCGGCATTTCGTCCCTCTTTACGTTCTGATGTCGACATTGCCTTTCATCTTTTCGGTGGTCGATGAAATAAGTGCCAGTTGAACACTAGAGTCTATGCAATCGACTTATTACCTCCCTCGAAATTGCAGGCCTTGTGCCAAAAGTTGAAGCCAATATTTCCAGAGATGTCGAGAAGACCAGGGTGAAATGACAAGCGAAATGTAAGCTGGAGAAATATACTAACAGGTAATTTCCTCTAATAATCTGCGATATCCACCAACAAGAAATCGGATTTCCCATGAGGTTGTCGCTAATGATACGGTTTCGTAATGAGCTTCAAAACATTGGCTGATGGTAACCCGAACAGACCACCCTGCACTTATTTTGCACATGTGCAGCTGCACAATTCCAGAGTGTATAATCTCTATTTACTCATAATAAAGTTACTTTTCTCCTGCATACAATCATGACTCAGTTAATTATTGGGGCGCTGGCATATGCAGCACTCTGCCTAAATCCCAGTCTTGAGGAATTAGGCTTCTCAAAGTCAGAAAAGAGAAAGCTGACTGGAAGACTACAGAACCAAGTCATCACTGGAACTGTAAAAATCTGTAAAACTTTCCAGAAGTTTATCATTTAAGTATATATGAGCATGTCTAGATATGCAACTATGTACATGAGAATACATACGTAAAACAAGACATACAAATCTGCATACATACATACATACATACATACATACATACATACATGCATGCATACATACATACATACATACATACATACATACATACATACATACATACATACATACATACATACATACATGCCCTGTTGTTGATGTTGAAATCCCAATGAAGGAGCCTTGAATCTTGAAATAAAACTGAATAACGACATACATACTCTAGACAGAACTCTCGTCAAAAGCATCTCATCATGATCATTCCACTTTCGAACACGAGAGTAAATGGGCAGAAATGATACTTACCTTCTACGCATGCGCTAAAGAAGAAGCTTAACTTTGATAACAGTCTATTATTTTTTTCTCTTTATATAGCTATTTGTGGGTTATGTTTGCGGGTAAGTGTATATTTGTATGCATACAAAGATATACACGTTTGTGCAACAATATTTCATAAGGAATTATATCAGTACACTTCCATTGCCGAATCATTCCAAGTATACCAGAGAAATTCCTCTTCAAGGGGTTAAAATTATTCACTTACCGTACTTCTGTTGGAAAAAGTTCTGCTGAGGTCAGAAAAATACCGACAAATGCTGCCGTCCCGCCAAGCTTGCCGAGGACAGCTAATATCAGAGGCAACCAAATGTTAACTGAAAGGAAATTGTATAGACTGAGCATAAAGATATTTGACTTTTATTAACAGTAAAACAAGTTACGTTGTCGAGGAATTATTTCGCAGTGAATCGAAGAAATGGATTTTGTGTAGTTGGGATATTACTCTTTACTCTCTTTTACTTGTTTCAGTCATTTGACTGTGGCCATGCTTGAGCACCGCCTTTAGTCGAGCAAATCGACCCCAGGACGTATTTTTTGTAAGCCTAGTACTTATTCTATCGGTTTTTTTGCCGAACCGCTAGTAAACACACCAGCATCGGTTGTCAAGCGATGTTGGGGGGACTATCAGAAGCAACAGGCATTATACATTCTTGTTGGAATCCCAAGCGTGACCAACACGGATTACTCTTTACTCTTTACTCTTTTACTTGTTTCAGTCATTTGACTGTGGCCATGCTGCAGCACCGCCTTTAGCCGAGCAAATCGACCCCAGGACCTATTTTCTGTAAGCCTAGTACTTATTCTAACGGTCTGTTTTGCCGAACCGTTAAGTTACGGGGACGTAAACACACCAGCATCGGTTGTCAAGCGATGTTGGGGGGACTATCAGAAGCAACAGGCATTACACATTCTTGTTTGAATCCCAAGCGTGACCAACACGGATTATGGATATTATTCAGCTATCTCGTTATTGCTCTACCCTTAAATCTCCTGCCGATAAGTTCTGCATGAAGAATCCACCTTGCGATTCTTCCCTGTCACATTCTAATCACATGTCCGAAGTAGCGGAGCTGTGACCTATCAATGTGTGCAAGTAGCGGCTCGACCTAGTCAGACACCCTGATCCCCAAGCTACGCACCCTGTCGAAGAACGTTACCCCAGAAATTCTTCAAGGAAATCTCATTTCGGTCGCTTGTTTTCACGATCGTACTCTTCCCGTAATTATCCAAAATTATTATTTTGGAATAAGTTTCGGATTATCAGCAGAATATTTTCCGCTGGTGAAACAGACAACTAAAAGTCGAAAGAAATTTATAATAAGATCCATTTTGCTTCGGATTCTATTATAAATTTGCTCTCCGTAAAAACTACACTTAAAAGTATTCTCGGTGAAAGCGACATAATTTTTGTCTGCACTATCCATGAAAGTGATCTGCGTGCTATAAACTTGAGCCTCTGATCGAAGAGATATAATTAAGAAGACAGAATGTGATATCAATGTTATTGTTTAATCAGTATTTACCTCATAATTTAAAACATTTCATAACAAACCAATTTCAATAGTCTTTTATTTGTTTCAGTCATTTGACTGCAGCCATACTGGAACACCACCTTTAGTCGAGCAAATCGACCCCAGGACTTATTCGTTGTAAGACCCCGGGACTTATTCTTTATTTTATCGGTCTCTTTTTGCCGAACCGCTAAGTTACGAGGACACACCAGCATCGGATGTCAAGCGATGTTGGGGAAACAACCACAGACACACAAAAACACACAGACACATATATAACATATATATATATGACGGGCTTCTTTCAGTTTCCATCTACCAAATCCACTAACAAGGTTTTGGTCGGCCCGAGGCTATAGTAGAAGACACTTGCCATAGGTGCGACACAGCGACTCCTGCACCTTGACTTTAATCATAAACATATAATGCTGTTCATTGTTGTCTGAACGAAATGAGTTTATGATATCCCAATATAGGAAGGCGGCGAACTGGTTCAATGGTAGGCTGGGCATTAACTGCATTTCGCCCGTACTTGTGTTTTAAGTTCAAATTCCACCGAGGTTGACTTTGCTTCTCATCCTTTCGGGGTCGTTAAAATAAGTACCAGTTGATTACTGGGGTCGATGTTAATCGACATACTCCTTCCCCTAAAACTCCTGACCTCCTGCCAGAAGTTGAAATCAATATTTCACTATAGGAAGGCGGTAAGCTGGCAGCATCGCTAGCACGCTCGACAAAATGCTTCGCGGCATTGCGTCCGTATTTACGTTTTGAGTTCAAATTCCGCCGCGATCGACTTTGCTTTTTATCCTTCCGGGGTCGATAAAATAAGGGCTTACTGAGATCGATGTAACTGACTCCCCACTTCCCCTCGAAAGTGCTGGCCTTGTGCCAAAATTTTGAAGCCAATATTTCAAAATACGGAATTTCGTTTACTGATTCAAGTTTTAAACTGAATCAAATTTTGTGTACACCAGTAACCGACAATAGTGTCATTGCAATGTTTGAACTAAATCGAATTATGTCAGAAGAATTAACATATTACACAGAGGAAGCTTGCTGCTAGAGAAATAAGAAATGAATATTATATATCGGTTTTCTCCCAGTTGACATTTTTCTTAATATTGAGATGATGCAGATTACATCGTATTTCTCTTTAAATCCTCTCCTCTATAATGGATCATTATTAGGCTCTGGAGCATTGAAAGTTTTCCGACAATATATTTGAAGATCTGCAGTTATGTGTATGTGTGTCTGTGCGTGCACACACATTTCCTATATTCTTATATATATATATATATATACATACTTGCATTCATACATTACATACATGTTGAAAATCATATTACAAGGCAAGGTAATTATTTATCTATGATATTTAACAACGAAAACACGTGATGTTTGATACAACAGAATATTACAGGGCAAGGTCCCAGACACTGAGGTCTTCTCTCCAGCTGATATGTCAAGCATTTACGCTGTGCTGGGAAGAGCGTAGGTCAGGTGGACAGGCAACCTTGTTCGAAGGCCTGACGCACGACTCCTCAAAAGACTGCCAACTGGCAAAAGAAAAGCACAAACAAAATGGACAGAACAAGCGTTTCAAGGATACAGTCAAAGCCTTGTTGAAGTATTTTGAGATCAATCCTGATACTTAAGAAATGCAAGCAGAGAGCCACCCTGCCAGGTGAAGCTGCACCAACAGAAATGTCCCTTTCTACGAACAGAACAGGATTGCAGAAGCTCAAAGTAAACGTGAGTTGCACAACTCCAAAGCCGACCCCTTGCCTTCAGTCCCAGCAGACGGCCAGTGCCTGACTTGTGGCAGAACCTTCTGAGTACGCATCTTACTTGTACTTAATTGTACTTGTGGCGACATTCACCCTGGGCGGGTGGAGTCGGCTTCTTCTACCACCCTCGAGGCATCTCGAACCATGGCAGCCCACGCACGACGGTCCTGCGCCAGTTCACTGGAAATAGCGAGCCAGTCACGGTTCCATCGGCGCAGGCCGACCACCTACGGTCAACCATTGTATTCACCATTGAGAATTCATGGAAGAAGTTTCGTGGGAATATATGGATTTCACAAGCGGTCCCCAACAATCCCGCATTTAGAGACATCCTGTTTGCCGCAGATTGTCCGCAGACGCAGGACAGAACGACCGAGGAGTCGCCGGTTGCCGAAACAGACACTCCGAGGATTTTCACCAGAGCCCCGGGTTGTGGCCCCTAATACCACTCGGTGTCAGACCAATCCGCCTTGGGTGGCCCTACCAGGAACCGAAGTTCCCCACGGCATAGCTCTGACACTACCCGTTGCCAGCGTCCCCACCACGGTGAGGAGAGGATGGACTTTGGGGACGCTGTCGCCCACAGCTGGACCTCCGCGGTCACCTTCTCCTATGTAATGTCCTTGATTAGGTTATCGTCGACAACGACGGACGAACATTATTATTATATATAAATCTTTGTTGCTTCACCAGAAGCGATAAATTACAGGTCTCAGTACAAATATTGAGTACTCTTTTAATAAATTATAGGCAAATAATGAAGGCAAAGTCGGCCTCGGCGAAACTTGAATTCAGAAAGTAAAGACGGATGAAATGCCGCAAAGCATTTTGTCCGGTGTGCCAACGATTCTGCCAGCTCGCCGCCTTTATGTCGTAGTGAAATATAATTAAAAACATTATAAGAATGATAAATTTATTTGACTGTTTGACATTTGCTTATAAGCTTAATATTTATGAGATTTAACAACGAAAACATGCAATGTTTGATACAACAGAAGAATATTACCTTTAGACACAAAGTTTGAAACAATACAATTCATTCCACCGAATATCAAGAAGAAGCAAAGCGGCTTACGATGACCAAACCATATAAAGGAATAATATCCAAGAATGTTGCCTGGAATTTCCACGGCTGTCATCAGAAAGAAGTTCATGTAGCGATCTCCAGACATATCAACAGATATTAGCGTCATTCCGAAGTATATCATACTGCTGGCCAGCCTGTAATTAAACGGTAGCATTGACTGAGAAATAACTTGGCTAAATGACTACGTCTGGTAGCCGGGTACATGCAAATGCGATAGTGTGTAGTTATTAAAGATCGTTTCAATCTTGACTCAAGGTTAGTAGTTTTGAGAGGAAGTGGTAAGTCGGTTACATCTATCTCAGTAATTGGCTGGTATTTATTTCATCGACCCTGAAAGGATAAAAGCCAAAGTCGATCTCGGCGGAGTTTCAACTCAGAACGTGAAGTCGGTCAAAATACCGCTAAGAATTTTGCTCAGAGTGATAACGATTATTATTTACTCTAGGTACAAGGCCCAAAATTTATGGGAAGGGGGCCAGTCGATTACATAGTCCCCAGTACGCAACTGGTACTTAATTTATTGACCCCGAAAGGACGAAAGCAAAGTCGACCTCGGCGCAATTTGAACTCAGAACGTAACGGCAGGTGAAATTCCGCTAAGCATTTCGCCCGGCATACTAACGTTCCTTATTTCTTTATTGCCCACAAGGGGCTAAACATAGAGGGGACAAACAAGATCAGACAACGGGATTAAGCCGATTACATCGACCCCAGTGCATAACTGGTACTTAATTTATCGACCGAAATACCTATTTCTTTACTACCCACAAAGGGCTAAACACAGAGGGGACAAACAAGGACAGACAAACGGATTAAGTCGATTACATCGACCCCAGTGAGTAACTGGTACTTAATTTATCGACCCCGAAAGGATAAAAGGCAAAGTCGACCTCGGCGGAATTTGAACTCAGAACGTAGCGGCAGACGAAATACCACAAAGCATTTCGCTTTGCGTACTAACAATTCTGCAGGTCGCCGCCTTGGAGTGTTAACGATTCTGCCTGTTTACTGTCTTTGAGTAGTTATTAATAGTGGTTTCAAATTTTGGCACAAGGCCAGCAAGTTTACAGGAGGTTTTAGTCGAATACATCGATCTTAGTGCTCAACTGGTACTTAGTTCATAGACCACGAAAAGATGAAAGGCAAAGTCAAGCTCGGCGGAATTTGATCTCAAGACATAAGGCCGGAAGAAATGTCGCTAAGGATCTTAGCCGGCGCGGTAACGATTCTCCTAGTTTGCCATCTTAATAGTTTGTTCCTTCTCGAGCCATCCCTAG
This sequence comes from Octopus sinensis, assembly GCF_006345805.1. Classification (NCBI taxonomy): domain Eukaryota; kingdom Metazoa; phylum Mollusca; class Cephalopoda; order Octopoda; family Octopodidae; genus Octopus; species Octopus sinensis. The sequence goes on from NC_043009.1 coordinate 64,318,637, forward strand.
CTCATAAGGGCCGGTTTGCCGGTTTCCTTGGCGTATGGGTTCCCTACCTGGATGGGACGCCGGTCCGTCGCAGGTGAGCTGCAAGATGCAGGAGGAAAGAGTGAGAAAACGTTGTGGCCAAAGAGTCAGCAGAAGTTCGCCATTACCTTCTGCCGGAGCCGCGAGGAGCTTAGGTGTTTCGCTCATAAACACACACATCGTCCGGTCTGAAATTCGAACCCGCGATTCCTCGACCGCGAGCCCGCTGCTCTAACCACCAGGCCATGTGCCTCCACACCTTAGTTATTAATAGTGAATAACTAACTTGGTTCTATATATATAACTAGCAGTATCACCCGGCGTTGCTCGGGTTTGTAAGGGAAATAACTATATAAGCATTTATAAAGAGTTACTTCCCTTATATAAACCGAGCGAAAATGCATTTAAAAAGGCGGAAAAATTATGGTAAATTTTTTTTTAAATTGTAGACTCATTGTAGACGCGAGTTACTTCCCTTATATGATAGCAAAAAATGCATTAAAAATGGAAAAAAATGATGGTAAATTATTTTTAAAAATCGTAGACTCATCGTAGACGCGCGCTAATACCCAGAAGGACTCGATATGAATCACGACTATAAGATACCCGGTTTTGGTTAAACTGCACCGCAAAATGTGGAAGTAGTTAGGAATCTAAATCGTAGGAGACAGACACACAACTTGACTTTCATATATAAAGATTACGGTTTTTATTTTGAATATTCCTATAAATTTTACTATAAAATATTGTGATACATTTACAATTTTTATGTGTAATACTGAACACAATATAATATTTACCAGTTAAACCAAAGGTTTAAAGAAATCACGGCTCTTCGACGTGTTTTTAACAAATCTATTGGAGTGTAGGTCTTGTGATCCCTCTTTCCTAGATATTCGTCAAATTTGGATTTGCTTTCTGCTTCTCTTTGAAGTTTCCTAATAAGATTTAGAGTATCCTCATTATCTTTCTTATTTGTTCTTGCTATCTTGTTACAGGACTCTTCAAATTCTGTAGATCTCCCTTTACTAAGAATCCATCTGGGAGATTCGGGAAGATATCTACAAAGTAAAAATCATTGATAGCGAATAAAATAACGAAGTTTCTTTTTTTTTTTATGCAATTGAAAAACTGAAGTTGTAAAATGTAAAGTTTGAAATTGTGACGTGATGCAATTTAGGAAATTTAAGCATGCGATGCAATCTTCAGAGAATTATTCCGTCGATGTGTTTATTGTATGTAAGAACTGTAATATATATCGTTAAGTTGATAGTTGTCACTAAATAGCATGTTTTCAGCATATTCATTCCACGTACAGATACTCACGAATGTGTGAAGTTCTATCATAAACCAACACAGCAAACTGGAAATGTTAGGAAACCTGATAACTTCACAAAAGAAGAGTGAGATTTGATTTGCAACACACACACACACACACACACACACACACACACACACACACACACACACACACACACACACACACACACACATACACACACACACACACACACAAACACATACACACATATGTGTGTGTGTGTTAAATGGAGACGAGCACCAAAACTTTCATGTGGCACGCTTGAACAATTGTGAAGATCTCTTTACATAGAACCATTGGTTACCTTGTTAACCCACAAACAAAGTACATACATGCATATTTTAAATTGATCATAATTATAATTCTACGAATATTTTGTAGTTAATTATCCCATTCGGTAAGCAAATAGTTTATACTTTTTCCAAATTGTTCAATACAGCAATAAAAAAATATTTTCCTAAAATTCATATGTATCATTAAATTTTTAACAAAACCAAAATCCCTTTGGTTTATTCTAATTGAAGAAACATTGCACAAATGACAGCAGCTCTCAACCAAAACATAATCACGAAAATTCAAAAAACTATTCTGGTCAGTGTGGGAAAGTGAATATTGAGACTAATACTAGTGATATAAGCAATGCCAAACGGAATAAGAAAACTGGAATAGAAAGAAACTCTGCAAATATAACCGCCGCAGAAAGAGAAACAAACCCGCTTCATAAAATAAATGACGTTGACCCCAATAAGAATTCTGCTAGAAAGAGAAGTAATATAACGTTATTACACGAAAGTGTAAATAATTAAAAAATTTCGTTTTACCTCTAACAAACAAATTAATATGAAATCTGAACGAAATATGTAAGACAAGAGCACTCAGAAAGCGCAAACACGCGCCAAACAACACCAACGTCCACTTAACGATTAGTCGGAGATGATTTTTAAAATGAGAATATATGAAATAAACTCGACTGCTCTCACAAACGAGAATACTAAAAATAAACCCGACCGCTCTCAAAGATTAAGTAAAAAAAAAAAACAGGAAAAATAATCCACAATTCTTGTCCAGTACCCGATCGATCCCAAAATCTAATCAGTTCGTGTCAGTCACAAGGCCAAACATTCCTGAAAATTTCATCCGAATCCAACAAGCGGTTCTTGAGTTATCTTGTCCACGAACAAAGAAAATAATACCGCTGCCTTCGCTAAGACGGAGGTAATATTTTCTGCAATTGTTGAAGTCAAAGTTCATTCTTTGTCAATAATAAATGCAAAGCAAAAAAATGTGGTATATAGATGAAAAGTTACTTCAAAGGGAACTGAATATTTTTACATCAGTGCAACATTACTTAATTTCAAAAACAGATTCGCTAATCATTTAAATTCGTTTAGAGACAGAAATAAAAATTCCAAGCAAGTCTAAGTAAATTAATCTAGTCTATTAAAGATAGTAAAAAGAAAATGTTACTATCAACTGGGAATTAATCAGTACCGCTAAACCCTATCGACTAGGGACAAAGAAATGTAACCTAAGGATAGAAAGATTTTTGCCAAATTTTTTACATCAGAGTATAATATAATACATTCTAGACAAGAACAATCTTTACGATGCTTGCATAAGGAAAATGGACCTTTAAACAACTTAAATAAGTTATAAATAATCAAACAACCATAATATATTACAAACGAAATATTTTGAATTAACTGACTCAATAAAACGAACAAATGTTTATCTAAGCAATACTTGGAATTAAAAATAGAGTTCGCGTCGGAATTAACGTTTAACGCCACATCATTCAACGGAATTCTAAAATAAACATAAAGCTGTAACCAGTTCAATCTAAAAGGATATTACAGTGAAGACTCTGAAGAAACTACACTGGTATTACAGAGCAAAGTTGCAAATGCAAAAGTTACTAACCGATGTAGTTGAAACATATGTAGGTCAATAATAAGCTGTATTTAAATCCAAAAATAAATTAAGATTCATGAAATGTTACTTCATCATACTCCTTATTTTATATATACATACATACATACATACATATATATATATTTAAGGAAAATAAGACAAGGTAGAAAATGCTAAAATAATTTTATCGTGAAGAACATTTATGAGACTTTTCAACTTAGAGTAAAGCATAAGAAACAATTAAATTGTGGAAAAATTAAATGAAATGTTTTTAAAAATTATTTCCATAGTTTTCAAACGCGAGGGACATTTTTCTTTTTCAGTCTGTCTCTGTCTCTTTCTTTTTTACTCTTGTGAGTTATAAAGAGAGAGAGAGAGAGAGAGAGAGAGGGAGAGAGAGAGAGAGGAGAGAGAGAGAGAAAGAGAGAGAGATAATAGTGCAGATATACAAGTAAAACCGCTTGGATTAGATATATAAAATGTACATACATAAATACATGTAAATTGAGGTGGAGACAAAGACTGGAGATATTAAGACAACAAACGTTCATGTGTAATAATATAAACATTTATATATTAACAGAGCAGATTTACACAGAATACAATACTCTCTCTCTCTCTCTCTCGCACACACACACACACACACACACACGCACATATGTACAGGTCGTCGTCGACTTACGATCTTTACGACTTACGACCGATCGACTTAACGACGTTTGGCGCGCCAGCTCCCGGCAGCAATAATTAAGTACACTTGAAATCTAATAAGTTTAATGTCTTAGAAATTAACCCATCTACGAATGATGTCAGCTAACAAACACTTCCCCTAGGTTTGGTTATCGATCGCCACTGTGTTGGATGACTATCCTGTCGCAGAGACATCGAGGCAATCTCGTATTTGTTTATAAGACAACTCCTTGAGACTCCGAAATTTTTGACTATCACCAGTATAATGATATAATACAGAATGCTGTGTGTGACGTTTACCTGAGAATGTACCTTAAGAATATAAAAATATAAAACAAAGTTATGTAGACATACAGGCCGACTTACGACCAGTGAGTCGGAACCAATTGTGGTCGTAAATCGACGACGTCTTGTAAATATACATATAGTTTAAATTTACTGAAAAACAAAAGATGAAGACAGGTGTATGAACAACAAGCAAGAAGTGTATCAGATTGACGCCCGGGAAAAATGAAAAAAAGTCCTTTACGTTTCAAGCCTATGTTTATATATATATATAGGTCGGGCAGGGGAGGGTAATTGAACCGCATTCATGTTTTGAATTCGGCGGTGCTAACATTAAATATTATCTGTCCGATACCGTTAGGTAGAGAGATATGTTCAATTATTCCAGTACTTTCGAATCCTGGGGTCCTATGCTGAAGAGGAAAACGTTGGGTAAAGTATAATTATATATTCTTTATTCCAAACCTAATTCCGAAACGCGCGTCCATAGGTGACCAGATATTGATTGATTTTCGTTACTTTTCCTCTCTGCCTGTGTGATTGTTTTCAAGTATTTTGGTTTTTCTAGGAGTCCCTTTTTAAAGTAGAAGAAATAGCTAACGTTTTTTGGCTGCTATTTCTAAATTTCGGTATGTGATGAAGCAAATCTTTGCTGAACCCTATTTATTAAGTATATATATATATATATATATATATATATATATAGCTTAGCCATTGCGAGATTAATAACCCGGTGCAGGACTCAATACACATATGTTTCAGAATGAAATTTTAGCTACGTATAGACCAGTAATAAAAGAGATGACAAAGGCGTAAATGGTTATCTAAAGAACTTCATTAGCTTACAGCTGTTTCTGCTACCAGATGCAGTGGACGCTTAGTTGAGAGAGTGAATAACACCTTATAGCTTCATCGGAGCCTCAAATATGAAGAGGAATTTATTTGGGAAAGAATTAGATTTGTACTGTATGAGGAACCACATCAACAATTTGAAAAGTCAATACAGATGTATATAAGAAAAGTGTATGTGGAAAATGTCAGTAGACGTATTAGTGAAAATATATATTTATATATATACAAACATATGCGCTCTGCGTGGTATGTGTATCTGCATGTGTGTGTATAGAAGACTGCAATTTTGGCCTCTTTGCTCAAATAAATTAGCAAGTCAAATCTTATCTGTAGATATAATGTTTACGATAAAATGTTCAGAAACTAACACTCAGATTATCGTTACATTCCTACAAAAAGATACCTACTTCAATGCTACAATGACGATCAGAATATGTGGAACAGTTGCAACATAAATTAGGTGCTGCCATTTGCGAAGTAGATACGCCACACCTGCTAGAAATGTTCCTCCAACAGCGAAGGCTCCGTTCGTAACTAAGTTCATTTGTGTTTTGTACTTTTGAGAGACACATTCTATAACTGTAAAAAAACAAAAAAAGAAAGTATAACGTTAGAATTTCTTGATAACATCATGTACGACAAAGTAATCTTTATATATAAAAGAGAGGTTGTGTGCTGTCTGTCTCCTACGATTTAGATCCCTAACTACTCCCACATTTTGCGGTGCAGTTTAACCAAAACCGGGTATCTTATAGTCGTGATTCATATCGAGCCCTTCTGGGTATTGGCGCGCGTCTACGATGAGTCTATGATTTAAAAAAAATTTACCATCAATTTTTCCCATTTTTAATGCATTTTTGGCATATATAAGGGAAGTAACTCTCTAAAAATTTATTGAGATGGCTATTATACTTTATATCTCTAAAAATGCTTATATAGTTATTTCCCTTACAAACCCGAGCAACGCCGGGCGAAACTGCTAGTGATATATAATTTATCAATATGGTGGCATGGTTGTGAGACAAGAAATTTACTTCTCAGGTACGGGGTTCCGGGTTCAGTCTCACTGCGTGGCACATCGAGCAAGTGTCTTCTGCCATAGCATCGGGTCGATCAAAGCCTTGTGGATTTGGTAGACGGAAACTGAAAAACACGCGTCGTATGCCACACACACACACACACACACACACACATACATCTGTACGTAAAAGTAGAACGTTGGAATGAGTGCTCAATGCTGCATTGGTGAATAATTTCTTTATTGTGAATTAAGGCCTTAATTCACAAATATAATATATAATAAATATATATTATATATATATAATAAATAATAAATTATATATATATATATGCTTATATGGGTACAGCACATCACCAACGGTGCAAATAACATGAAATACGTAAACAAACGAGTAAACTACGTAAACAACAAGAGAAAATGGAAAACAAAATAAGTTAATTCAGAAAAAGACCCCTTCATCATTTGTCGGTTGTCTATCTACTCCCCATATCGAGCATTCAACGACACTATGAATCTTCAAAGACAGTTGGTCTCATAAATTCTACAATAAAATTTTGGATATTTGGAGGGTCAAAGTTGGGAATAAAAAAAGACAGTGGAAACCGAACGAAAACAAGGATGGAGGGTCATTAGACCGGAACGAGAGGAAAATAGTGAACGCTGGGAGAAACATTCTTTTGAAAAGAGAAAAGATAGGAAAAAAAGAGAAAAATACGGCCATTCGTTTAAACGTCGGTGCAGGGACAGAAAGATGGTCATGTGAGGAAAAGAAAGAAGGCCGAGGATCACGTGTGAGCAACGTGTGTGAACGTGTGTGTGTGTGTATTTGTGTGAGGGAGGGAGAACATAATAATCATCTATGGACCCAGAAAACAGCATGCACCCGTTAATGTTGTTCCGTGAAGCACATCCAGAATTGTACACAAAACATTTTCATTTGAAAATAAACAGAAATCATTAAAAAAATTCTCTGTTCAAACATCAATCAATAAAATGTAACACAGCATGGCAGCATTTTTACAGAATTGCCAAAGAGACACAAAGCACAACCTACACAACATATTCTACGCCATTATTATTCAATAAAATAACGCAGCACTTATTATTCTTAGACAAAAACTTACACAATTCACAATTTGTCACAGTGATATTCTCCTAATAATATAAACATCTGGCTCTCTATCGGTTTCGACAAGGGTTCCAGCTGATACATCCTGTTGTTAACATGCAAGTTGCTGAGCACTCCACAGACATGCTTTTATTGCAGTTGAAACTGACATATTAAGTAATGAAATAAAAAGTCCAAGTATGAAGAATTTCAGAATACTTACTATTAGTGTATAAAATTACAAAATTGCCTGAAAATCCAATTCCTACAAAGAAGTATATAATAACGAAGACAATATAACTTGGTGCCTGTGTTTTGGCAAAGCTGGAAATTATGATAAGTATTTCTGCCGCACAGTAGGTTTTGAATCGGCCGAATCTGGAAAAAGTAAAATCATTCAGAGCAATGAAGGGTTCAAACATCGACAGCGAAAATCCTTAAAATTTTCCCACCCCTTAAATTCCTTTTTCGTCATGTCAAACTGTTGAATTCTAGATTAACTTCTCTCTCTCTCTCTCTCTCTCATTATTTCTTCCTTTCTCTCTATCTTTCTAGGTATATATACACACGCACTCTCACATATATGTACATGAACGCACACGTACACACACACACAGACTCGAACTCACATCCCTGTGTAGTGCTTTACCAATTACGCTAAACTGCACACTGACAAATTATTTCGCAATTTTCGAACTTAGAAATCTAGCTTATAAGACTCTGTATAAGGTAGATTTATAAGCTCAAAAATTGCGGATTAATTTATTACTGGGCTGTTTAGCTAATTACTTATACTATTATTTAATTGGGTGCCACACATCCATCTCCAAGTATGTGTGTATATATATATAATATATATATATATATATATATATATATATATTATATATATATATATATATATTTATATAAACTTTGCTTATATATATATAATATATATGCAAACTTTGCTTCAAATCACTTGATACAAGTCTCATCTTAAATTCCAAAATTGAGGTGTTTAGCCGGTGAAGTCGTGAGAGGAAATTCATGTTGAAAAGATATTAACCGCTTGTTGACAGGCGATCGGAAATCGAGCATAAACTGACTGCTTTTTTTGGACACAACTTGTACAGTTCAAAGGGAAGTAACTCAGTCTCGCCCAGAGAAATTTGTTTCAGGATTCTTTTCACAACCCTCGATGTTCAAGACTGTATTCCTGCCACCATTAATAGAACGGTAATGTGTCTCTGGCCTGCAGGTCTGATGAATCGCCGATATTGCTAAGAGCATAATAGGTACAAAACCAATGGTGACTTCCTGGTTGGCCACATCCAAGGTCTACGTTAAACACTACTTAAAATGACTTATATTATGTCGACGCTTCCACCGACAATTCAGATATTTTTTAATACTTTTACTTACAATAGTGATATATATTTATAAATCCCCATTTGTTCATATTAAATTATACCCTTAATGAAAGTGAAAGTTTCGCACTTACTTGTCTGACAGTATACCAAATGCCAAATTTCCCACAGAGAAACCTCCAAACATCACAGACACGGCGGTGTTTTTCATCCATGCTCTGTCACAAGCTAAATCAAACTGAAAAAATGAAATTGTTAACAAAAGAGTCGTTCATATATCAATTAAAATGATTATACGAAAGTATATAATTCAAGGAAATAGACGCCTGATATATATATATATATATATATTATATATATATATATATATATATATATATATATATTAGATATAGGGTAAAATTAATTAATTAATAATTAATAATTTTACCAAGTAGTTCAGTACGTTAAAAAATAACCCTCATGTGTGTATGTATATATGTGTTTGTGTGTCTGCGTGTGTGTATATGTGTGTATATATATATATATGTATATATATATATATATATTATATATATATATATATATATATATATATATATAATATATATATATATATATATATATATATTATATATATATATATATATATATATATATATAATATTATATATATGTATGTGTGTGGGTGTGTGTGTGTGTGTATAGATATATGTATATATATAACACTTAGATATGTTTCGACCAAAGATTGCTCCAGGCCATGTCTAACTTAATAGCACCACCTGATAGGATTATTCGAATCCTGTTTAAGTCAAGTTTTGTTTATGGTCCATTCAAGTAGTGAGTTTTTGTTGGGTGAGTTGTATCCAATTATGGGTGGCTTATCTGGTATTCCTTGAAGGAATCTATCCAGACTCCGTTTAAAGTTGATGGGATCCTTTTCCTCTTTGATCTCTTTCGGGACAATGTTAAATAAGGCAGGGCCTGTTGAGGAAAAGAAATCATGTTGCAGTGTACATGTATGTTGTGATCTTGAATTGGGCAGGGGACGTATGGCCCGTGATCCCAGTCTTGGATGAACCTTGAAGCTAATGTTCAGGTCGTTTGGGCAAAGTTGGCGGTATATTTTCCACATCGTACAAATGATGTACCGCTCACGGCGACGCTACAGAGAGTAAAGTTTCAAGGCTTTCAGCTATGCCTTCAATTCGTTTAGTGAGTGCCCTCTGGGGTGACTCAATCCTGGAAATGTTTTGTCTTGTATGGGGAGACCACAGTGGGCAGCAATATTCGAGGTGTGGCCGTACAAAGGAGGAGAAAAGTGGTATGATGACACCTTGTTCTCTGGACCGGAAAGTTTTTAAGATCCAGGAACTCATCCTACGAGCTATATCGACCTTCTTGTTGATGTTTGCACTCCAACTGAGATCGTCATCAACAATTACACACAGGTCTCTGATATTGTTAGAGGCTGTGAGCGGTTCCCCTGAAGGAAGAGAGTATGGCTGTTTTAGTATATATATATATATATATAAAAGGAAATGAAGAAAATGCTGACAAAATAATTTAAGTAATTTAAGTAATTTAATTAGGTCAAAGTTCTTTTTACCGGTTGCGCATTTGTTATGCTTATCAAAAGATTAGAGTTCCTTTCTGATAGATTTTTTCCTCTTATATATATATATACATACAGACAGACAGGTACTTTTTATTAAAGCTGCAAGATTATCACAGGACTGTTACTCAGAGTTTCACGTTCCCATTTCCCGTTCGTCGGACAGTTGTGATAAACACTGAATAAAAATCGTGACTGTGCAAGTAGTCTAATGTTATGTGATGTAATTCAAAATACGTGAATAAGCATTTGGATTTGATTGGGTGGCAGTTATTTTTCAAAATCTAACGGTATAATTGACATTACGAGCTGGGTGGTAGAGAGGTGTAAAGGTTAAACAGTAAAACTGTGATAAGACCAGAAAAACTCTTACGTGGAACGGGTGGGGACGGTCAAAAATTATAACTAATAATATAGTGAGTCGGGTGTTAGAAGATGGGGATAGATTAAATTCATAATAATAATAAATGGGATGTTATACTAATGAATTAATGGTGTGGAAATATTTATGTATGTATAAAGACATACGGGCATATTTACTTACATATACATATGGGTACGTACATTATTTACATTTTTTACATTTGACGGATATTTGTCTTCATCTTGTTTGCTGTTAACATAACGTTTCGGCTGATATACCCTCCAGCCATCATCAGGTGTCTTGGGGAAATTTCGAAACTGGGTTCTCATTTCATGTATGGAAAAATGGAGACCCCCACCTGTGGGATGAAGTTAAAATAATAGACAGAGAATACCACTGGAAAATACGAAAACTAAAAGAAGCCTCCTAAGCAGACCGAGTGTAGATATGAATAGCATATGGGAACCGGTATTAAGGAAGGATAGGAAAATAGTAGATTTATAAGCCCTAAAATTCACTCCATAATTGCACATGGGCATATGGTGTAGTGGTTAAGAGCGCGGGCTACTAACCCCAAGATTCCAAGTCTGATTCCGTCAAATGTAAATAATGTACATAATTCTCTTATAAGCATAACACTCGCGCGTACACATAAATATATATATACTCTTTTACTTGTTTCAGTCATTTGACTGCGGCCATGCTGGAGCACCGCCTTTAGTCGAGCAAATCGACCCCAGGACTTATTCTTTGTAAGCCCAGTACTTATTCTATCGGTCTCTTTTGCCGAACCGCTAAGTGACGGGGACGTAAACACACCAGCATCGGTTGTCAAGCAATGCTAGGGGGACAAACACAGACACACAAACACACACACACATAGATATATATATATATATATATATACATATATACGACAGGCTTCTTTCAGTTTCCGTCTACCAAATCCACAGACAAGGCATTGGTCGGCCCGGGGCTATAGCAGAAGACACTTGCCCAAGATGCCACGCAGTGGGACTGAATCCGGAACCATGTGGTTGGTTAGCAAGCTACTTACCACAGAGCCACTCCTGCGCCTGTATATATATATATACATACATATATATATAGTTTACTATGCAATTCTAGTAATGGGTTGAATGAGCAGGTAGAGGAGGAGGATGGGGGAACAACTTGTGTTTGGACATTCTCAGTAGCGAGTAACTATAAACAAATCAAATGAAACAAGAGCACCCAGAGAGCGCAAACTTCCGCCAAGGCAACACCAACATCCTCTGAACGATTATCCGGAGATGCTTTTTAAAATGACAATATCTGAAATAAACTCGACTGTCCTCACAAGCGAGAATACTAAAAATGAACCCAACCGCTGTCAAAAATTAAATAAAAACACAGGAAAATAGATCCCAAAATCTAATCAGTTCGAGGCCAAACATCCCTGAAAGTTTCATGCGAATCCATCCAGCGGTTCATGAGATATCTTCTTTGCAGACAAACAAGAGTAAAACCAATACCTTCGCCTTCGCTAAGGCGGAATTAATAAGTAAATGTAACTTTGCATATATATATATATATATATATATATATATATATATATAAAGTTATTCCAAACATGAAAACACAAAGAGAAAACACAACGTAAGGACGTGGAACAAATATAGTATTATTGGACTCTCAGGACAGAAGGAAAGAAGGAGGGTTTAACGTTTCGAGCGGAGCTCTTCGTCGGAAACATAGGAGAAGGAAAGATCCAGAGAAGGGAAGACAGAGGAAAAAAGTCGCCAACGGTACACACGCGGTCACATACGAGGTACATACGCATATATATATTTGCATATATACATACATACATATGTGCATCAATTTTGCAGTCTGAGTCACATCAGGCACATGCATACATAATGTGGTGTCCCCAATAAAGCAGACACATACCCACATGACTGCTTGAACTCAGTATTTTCGGCAGGACACCACCACTTTATATATGCATGTACCTGATGTGACCCAGACTGTAAAACGGATGCAACACAACGTGATGCGCAACACCCTCCTATAAAGCACAGTTGGCGGATGAGGCGAAACGTTCATCGTACTAAATAAAGATTAATACCAAATCCATCTTCCGTTTCCTTATTCGATTATTCTCCATCGGAAATATACTCTCCACTGCGGATGACACCAGGCAGCTCAAACCGTGCTAGTGCGTTACTGAACACATCAATACACTAATTAACATATGCCAATATATGCATATTGATGTAATGATTGCATTGTTCAACTAAATGGAGTTGCATGAAACGATCGTACTGCATTACCTCTAGATACACTTGTTGCTTATTTTGATTTTAACCACCTTACTTTGAAATTGTATGGATAATACTGTACTAAATTCTGGTGCCTCAACTTAAGTACCATAGTCATCTGAATCACAAATTACCATCTATAGTAATTATACTAGTTAACATCATGATTGTGATAATTAATGATACTTTTTCAAATAATGCTAAAATAATTTTAGTAATTGTTTTAATTAGGAATGGTCATTTTGCTAGTTTAGCCAATAAATATATAACGTAATTTTAGTAATAATAACAATAATAACATTAATTGAGGGCATAAACCCAAATATAAGTGAATTACTTGTGAATGAATAATGTACTCCACACAGTAAAATATAAACGAAACTGTTACAATTGATTGTAATATGAATGGATATTTAATTAGCCACGATTCAACTGTAATACAAGTAGAGGTGATTATAAGACCAGATTTCAAATTGATTTAAAAAGTAACGCTGTAACCTTCGACTGAATACCGACGCAGGAAGCTTGTTAAATTAGTTCACTTTGAAAACATTGCAAGTGATGGATCCTTGATGTAATTGCAGTGACTAGGATGCATAATTGCATATGGAGCAATGTGCAGTTGCTGCAGTAGAAACATATGTTGGTCATTGTTATATATGCTGTGGAAACTTTATAATAGAAAAGTTTGGATGTGAGTAAATCTCCACTCTCCTCTTGGTTTTTAATCATATATATATTTATATATTTATATATTCCCGGCCTGAGAATCGAAACCGCGATCCTACGGCGGCGAATCCGCTGCCCTAACCACTGGGCCATTGCGCCTCCACACACACACACACAGACACACAGGCACACACATCCACATGTGTGTGTGTGTGTGTGTATAGCCGATAAGAAACTTGAACAAAAATAACAATAAGAAGCGTGTCTTTTGCACTAGGAAGCCATTATTTAATCACCTTTCTTAACTAATTAAATAATGGCTTCCTAGCGCAAAAGGACACACTTCTTATTGTTATTTTTCCTCCATTTTCTTATCGTCTATATAGATTAAACTACGGTTTACCTGTTAAATTACCTGCTGCCGTATAACTTATACCAAGGAGTATACTTACTGAGGTAATTGCCAGGAGTGCCTTTGGATACATTTATTCCTTAGAGGGTTTAAACATCTCTAACTTAAACCTGCATATATATAGATATATCACTGTGATCACCCTGACCAACCAGGCTATCAGATGTTGCTACACATTGCTGGTCACAATGCACTTCGCATTGTTTTAGCCTTCAAATGACGCCACCCCGCTGGCTAAGCGAGCAGGCCAAAAGAAGAAAGAGTGAAAGAAAGTTGTGGCGAAAGAGTACAGCAGGGTCCGCCACCACCCCCTGCCAGAGCCTCGTGGAGCTTTAGGTGTTTTTCGCTCAATAAACACTCACAACACTCGGTCTGGGAATCGAAACCGCGATCCTACGGCCACGAGTCCGCTGCCCTAACCACTAGGCCGTTGCGCCTCCACACACACACACACACACACATACACACACACACACACACACACACACACACATATACGCATATATAAATACATATACATATATATCTATATACATATAAATAATATATGTATATATATATATATATATAATATATATATATATACATATATATACATATAAATAAATATACACATTTATATATAGATATATATATATAATACATATACATATATATATATATATATATATATATATATATATACATATATACATTTATATATATATATATATATATATACATATATATATATACATATATATATATATACATATACATATATATATATATTATATATATATATATATATATATATATATATATATAATATATATATATATATATTATATATATATATATATATATATATGTGCGTGTGTGTTTTTATATTTTCATATTCTTTACGTAATTCTCTTATCCTTTTATTCTTTATATGTTTCATAATATTTTTGTCTCCCCACGCTTTCCCTCCGTACCCACGCACGCAAGCACATCTACCAAACATGAAAGGCTCCCAACATATTCGCGTGAGCGCGCTAATATAAGCGCGTATAGTTTTAACACTAAGTAATGATCTACTAACCTGGTGATAACTTGAGTTTCCCCTGACCAAAAGCATCATCTCCCACCTCCCGTATCCCCCTCACCTTCCTACCATATTCTGCGTAAACTCAAATTAAGCACATTACACGAGTTTTATAGTGTAAACCAATAAATAGGTTACGGATTAATTGGTTTAAACTTTAAAACTCGTGTATTGAGGTTGGTTTGAATTTACATTTGACTTTCAACAGCTTTAAATTGTCCACTTCCCGTTCAACTTAACATCTATCAGTATGTATATCCTAGCTAATAAGAGCATTCTCGATTTCTAAACCAGAACCTGACTACTACTAATATTCCTTTGTAGTCCTACATAATTCCTCTACTATACTTAATAGTAATAATTTCCAAATATTACTGTCTTAGATTGATCATGTGTATAAAAAACCCAAACCAAATTTCAACACAACAGTTGAAGAATACGTTATGAATTTGTGTTGCAAAATTTCTGATGTGAAACCGTGTGTTGAAACAGATATTGTATTTCGGGACGGTCATTTTTTTTTTTTACCAAATAAACACACGCACCATATATTCGTTCTTCACTCGTTTATTATTGTTCTTATTTTAACCCATGTCCATTGTCCGGAAATCTTTCGTCACACATTTGTGACCTCTTCAACGACACTTTACCTCCTCGTGTGTGCCCCTGCTCCGCTTTAGTATTCTATACAAGAACAGAATGGATTAAGCGGAGCAGGTGCACACACGAGGACAAGAAAATATCGCTGAAGAGGTCACAGATGTGTGATAAAATATTTCCGGACAATGGACAAGGGTTAAAATAAGAACAATTATAAATGGGTGAAGAGCGAATATATAGTTCGTGTGTTCGTGTGTTTTGGCAAAAAAACATGACCATCCCGACATACAACAATGGTTGGAGAATACCTAACTTATACAATGTTAATATGGTAATGTGCGCTGACCTGACAACAAACAGTAATTCGCTCTTCCAAATTTGGGCCATACTATACTCTTCCTTCTATTAAATGACTTCTTCCCAGATCATTTCCTTACATCTCTTCACCCCTTTGTAACATGCCTTCCCCCTTTCTCTATTTAAAACGCATCTTTCTAAATTTTTTCCCTCCCTTTCATAGGCGCAGGAGTGGCTGTGTGGTAAGTAGCTTGCTTACCAACCACATGGTTCCGTGTTCAGTCCCACTGCGTGGCACTTTGGGCAAGTGTCTTCTACTATAGCCTCGGGCCGACCAAAGCCTTGTGAGTGGATTTGGTAGACGCAAAATGAAAGAAGCCCGTCGTATATATGTATATATGTATATATATGTGTATGAGTGTTTGTGTGTCTGTGTTTGTTCCCCCCAACATCGCTTGACAACTGATGCTGGTGTGATTACGTCCCCGTAAATAGCGGTTCAGCAAAAGAAACCGATCGAATAAGTACTAGGCTTACACAGAATAAGTCCTGGGGTCAATTTGCTCGACTAAAGCCGGTGCTCTAGCATGGCCGCAGTCAAATGACTGAAACAAGTAAAAGAGTAAAAGAGTAAATATATAGTAGAGGAAAGAAGATGAGCTGTGAACTTTATTCTCCTGTCTGTCTTCTCTCCACTGTTTTACTCTGAATCCTTCTATATTCTATTTTATTCCTTTGTACACTGTGCGTTCTCTATCTTGAACTTTCCTACAAACTTACCTTGTCTCTGATGACGGAATACCCAGTGTATGGAGATGCTAACCTATCAATTGGGATATCCAAAGATTAATTAATTGATTAATTAATTAGGTAATTAATTAATTACTTCAAAGTCACCTTACCCTAATTAAATATTCTAAATGACTTGAGGTACTCGTCTTGCCTTGGTTTCGTCGTCCTTTGTCCTCTAATGTATACCTGCCAACTCGGAAGCCTACTACGGATCCCTCGCTCCAGCCTCAGCTGTGAACTTGGAACTAACGGATGACCAATTATAGCACTTACATAGCGTACCTATTCGTTTAGATCACCAGTGAACTAAATCCCTCAAATTCCTTAATATATACATATATAAACCTGTGTGTGTGTGTACTTTCGGGTTCTGTGGTTTTTGTCAGTATTTTATCTTCCTCCTCTTCCTAGTCTCTTCTACACTTTTCTCCAATATTCGACGAATATTTCTCTTCTGTGGAATTTACCAGATTCGAATCACAGTTGTCTTTTCCCTGTGCAGAATTGTCAGTTTCTTGTACTCTATGGATATCCTAGCAAACTCTCGGGACGTTTTTACCAGTGTTTAAGTTTTTACAAATTGTTTTTACTTTTCCTCTCTACAGAGATTTCACACATTTTCTCTTTTTTATTCTGCTTTTCATATCTTAGTCCAAACTTTTCCACTTTGTTAAGATGCGTTTCACACTCATTGCTCTTGCTATCCTGATTGCTTCAGTAATATTGAATATTAGTTATAAGTTTTTAAATCATACTTTACTTGTATTTTCCAGCTGCTCTTTTTGTCAACCGCTTACATTTGGTCGAATTAAAAATGCTTAAGTGGTGTTATTTGAAGCTATATGAAAGTTCTCGACCATTCAGTTTTGATTGCATTGAATGAAACTTCACCAATAAATAGACTTTATAAAAATACGTGGAGGGAAAGAAATCCAGTAGGAAATGGCATCAATTTCGAGAAGTCATGCGGCTGACTAGGAATAAATGAAGCAGCTTAGAATTCTAAATGAATTACAGCTGATTATTTAGTTGAATAAAACAATTGGTGACTTTCAAAGAAAAACCGATTGCCTAATTTCAAGCAAATACGTGTTAATTATATTGAATATGTATGCTTCTAGATTTATCTCTGCTAGGCATTAAGTTGTTAGCTACCGTTCATATCGATCATAATCGCTTTTCTCAACATATTCTTTTCATATTTGCTCGATCAGTTGACATGGATGTTTGCAAGTATATAAAAAGGAAAGAACTATGAGCAGTTAGACTTCGGGAATTTGAATAACAGTATCTAACCAACCTACTTACGTCACCTCTCATTTCTTTTCCGGTGAACTCTTCATAGAAACTACATTTATTTTCTCATAGCACTCGTAATTCCGTAATTCCTGCATTTTAAATTGGCTTTGGTAACGATTTCTCTTTGAGGGAGTAAAAAAAAAAAGACAATTATCTATGTTTCCTGCTTATTAGTTAAGCCCTCATATTTTCGACAAAGCACGATACGTATTTATGCGTATCGAGAAACAAACAATTTTCAACAATGGAGTAAAGACTACGTACCTCAGATACAATAGATGAGATTTCATTAGTATAGAACTTTCGACCATATTTACACGTTTCCATTGTAGAATTAATTGTGGGTAGGACATAGACTCCTTCTTCAGAAACCAGTTTATACACAGAACATCTCTCCTCTTCTACAGTTACTTCATTTAGGAACTCATCCAAGGTGATGTTTGGTGGAATCATGGATTCGTTGAAATTCGAAGGATAACAAGCAAAAGGAACCTTCTCTCGTATAAACACCATCGTTAAAAGTGAATGACCATAAAATATTATAAATATCCCAATTAAGAAAGTTAGTTTCTTTTGAAATAAACCATATCCACCACATTGTATTAATATTTCCTCGGTAATTTCAGAAATTGACAAACCTAAATTATAAATAAAACAAAATTCATTTCAGTTATTGATTTCTAGACATTCACCACTTAATGTTTCTCAATGAAGGGAAAATGAGTTCGATTCATCGAAACCCTAACACATCAAGGCATTTTACAGAAAGACATATAGTCGATTGAGTAGAGACATTGAATCGGGGCTAGACTATAACTGGTTTCTGAACCATATTTTTATCATCGCAAGAAGGATGAAAAGTGAAATCCAATCTGGTGCAGCAATTTCGGATTACCCAAACATTTAGCTCAGCAGCCAGCAGATTGAAACCCCGTTCAGATTACCAGGGATTACGATGAAATCGATTTCAAATTACCCCTTCGCTACTCACATCACCCCGCTTTCTTATAAATTCTAACGCTTACAACCTGTAACATGTTTATAGCATTACGCACGTGTAACAATCAAGATTAAAGACAAAATGTAATTTCACACACACACACACACACACACACACACACACACACACACACACACACACACACACTCTCTCTCTCTCTCTCTCTAGCATACACACAAAAGCGTTTCAAATGCAGTCAAAATATATATTTTACCAAACAAACTATATTAATACACATAAACTCTAAAAACTAAATATTTAAAAAAATCATTTCTTCAGGTGTAATGTCCAGAATGTAATCATGTCCTATCACAGATCTCTGTTCTTTGTTTTCTTCAACAGTTCCACTTCTTCCTGATGTTTAATGCATCTTTCTTTCAACTAATTCCTCAAGCTTCACGTCCATATCATCCTCCCCCTTCCTCTGCTTCATTTCCCTTCAATCTTTCCAGTCACCACTAAACTCTTCAGGCCCTCTCTCCTCATTACATCACCAAGAAATCTCAGTTTCTCTATGAAGCAACTTCCTATTTACTGCAGCCCAGTTCATCATTTCTAATAAAGAGATGACTCGATCTGCGGTAAATTGACAACTGCTTCGTGAGATAAGGGCAAAGCATAGAAACGGCACTTTAGAAGAATACCCCGTCATGTACCCTCTGCATGTCGTAAAAGGTGACTGAAAGGGGAAACAAAGCTGAAACAGGGAGCCGGATGCTGTTTTAGTGGAAAAAAAACGGGATTATTAAAAACGGCATCTCCCCAAGGGTGTTGTTGTAGTTGGAAGAGTTGAGGTCGTACTTAAAAGGCCTAGCTATGCCCTGCACCGGTCAGCAGCGGTGCAGTACAAGTGTCTCGGCTGATGATCTGATGATCCGTGATTGATGGGCAACGGCAGATCTTAATTAAGTGGCCTTCTGGTGCCCCTATTTGCGCCCATCACGTCGAGGTGAAGGCAACTGGATACCAATTCACTACTTTCCATATCCCAAGAACGATTTCAGATTTTTTATTATACAAAACATATACTAATAAATTTTAAATGCGAATGATTCAAATTAACCCTGGGAGTAAGTTGAAACCAATTTCATCATACCCATTACGATTTCAGAAAAAAACCTTTCCATATTTATTTTTAATGTTATTTGCATACCGGACAATATACCTTGCGGTATTTCGTCCATCTTTACGTTTTTAATCGACGTTGCCTTTCAGCCGTTTGGGGGCGATAATGTGGGGTCGATAAAATGAGCTGAGCATTGGGGTCGGTATAATCTACTAGGTCTCCCCCCCCCAACAAATTTCAGGTCGTGTGAAAGATTATTATCATTTGTATGATTTTCTCTCTGTAACTTATAATTGTTATAGCTACCAATAAGGATAATTTATAAATAGCGCCAGAAAATCAAGATATCCTAGATCCAGACAAACGGCAGTGAGTGTTTTAAATGTATATGAATGAAAACATTTTGTTCGCATTAAAAAGGTATAAATATATTCATCTTTGTGTATAAATATATCTATCGTTGTGTATAAATACATTTCGCTCGCATTTAAAGTGCGGTGGTATATTTTGTTTTGCATATAAATACATTTCGTTTGCATTTAAAGTGTATTAATAACACTGGGGTTGTTGTGCTTGAGTTACCCCCACCCCACAAAAAATTGCTGGGCTTGTGCCAAAATTTGAAACCTGTATATATATTGTTCACATTTGAAATGTGTGTGTGTGTGTGTATATGTATATGTATGCATATATATATATATATATATATATATATATATATTATATATATATATATATATATATATATATATGCTGGCAATTAATCTTAACTATACGTATATATATATATATATACGTATAGTTAAGATTAATTGCCAGCATAGTGTAGCAGTCCTGTTTAGGACGATTGTTACTGTTATTTAGCCGCAGAAAAAACATCGTCTCCAGGTGCCTATACGACACTCTAACTGCGTCCTTATATTTTCAAACAAGAGAGTTTATCATCCCCACATAGCTCAAAGCAATATCTGCGTACCAATATCTGGTTTCTGTGTTATTTGTCTTCATCAGCACAGAATAACTGCTCGGCTAGAGATGGCGCCACTAAACACTTGTTCGAAAATATATACTTTTCAAAATGACTAGGATTAAGGTCTAAGAAGTTAGTAATCTTTGAGCAATCCGTAGAAAGTATAAAAACAACTTTCAGGAACAACAGTGATTTATTGGCGTAGAAGGGTGTGAATTTTCCCCATATCCCTACACTAGTTCCTATTTTCGTGAAAGTTAACAATGGGAAAGACATGGGAATGGAAAACAATGAAGCTAAACTTGTCGCTAAAAGAAATTCCTCTAACCAACAAAACCGAATATTTATATTGTGGGATCTCTTAAAGACAGTGTATTCTTCATTTAATTCAGGCATCTCTGGCCTGAAGACTAGCTTGTGGTCTACTCCTCGTTTGGATAATTACTACTTTCGAGGTTCTGCCAGCTATGAAACATATGCAGCCTGGATTTTATCTACTTCATTCTGTAATTTTTGATTTACACACGCACACGTACACACACATGCACACGCACACACATGCACACGCACACACATCATTGCATTTTATCTATAACAATTTCAAAGTGAAATAACAGCTTTAAATTATTAGAAAGTAAAAAAAAACAACAAAAACAAATGCTTCCAATTGCAAACAAATTATATATTTACACGCTTCAATTACAACGAAACAAATGGATAAATTCGTTTGTCTTAAAAAAATGTATTTTTACAGTTTTAAAGAATTTTAGTCGACCGAACCGACCCGAGGTCTTTACCTTTAAGTCTGGTACTTATTTTATCGATTTTTTTTGCCGAACCTCTAAGTTACGGTGACATAGCAAACCAATGCCGGTTGCCAAGTAGTGGTAGACAAACACAGACACAAATACTCACTCACGCACTCACACATACGACGGGTTTCTTTTAGTTTCCTTCTTCCAAATCCACTCAGAAGGCTTTGGTCGGCCCAAGGCTATAGTAAAAGACACTTGCTCAAGGTGCCACACAGTGGGACTGAATTCTGAACCACTCGGTTGAGAAGCAAGCTTCTTACCACGCAACCACACTTGCGCCCATACGTTTAAAAACCCAGTAATTTTTCATATTTGAAGATTAGCTTATAGTCTTGAATGTTACACGCGTGCAATGCTATAAACATATTATGTGTTGCAGATGTTAACTTTTCTTATTTTAGCTAAACTAGAAAAGGCGGGGTATAATGGGAGTAGTGCAGGGGTAATTTGACATCGAGTTTAAATTACCGGGATGTAAATTGTCAGGGGAACTTTATGATTTTACACCGGCGGACGTGAATACTGCACGCAAAGAAGCATAGTAAAGTAAGGAAAACGAATGTTCAATGGAACAGGCAAAGATAATATATAACGTGTAATTTCATGGATGGTTAAGTGACAAAGATGGTTAACACTTAAGTAAGTTACAAGTATTATTATACCATGAATATCATATCTAAAATGAAAATGACAAAAAAACATAGGTTTTTCTAACATGTGTGTTATGTAGATTCCTGATTACGTTAACAATACAGAATTGTTCAGTAAGTGAGAGCAATATAGTATAGCATTAATTCAAAGACGAAATCCTTGCGTAAGCAATTTGTTTAATTTTTCTTTTCTTTTTACAGATTAGCAAGCAGCGCTGCTTTGTTGTAATATTTAGTGTAAATATGTTACAAATACATGATGTAACTGGAAACCCCATAATCTTATGCAATTTTGTACCATATTCGTTTCCTTGTTATTTATGTTTATAAAACGAGGTATTCAGTAGTGAAAGAGAATATAGTAATGAAACGATAAGAAGACGTTGAAAAATAGTTACTTAAAACATTCAGATAAAATAGCAGTAGAATTTAATCGTATGGCATTATGTAACACTTTTTAAAAATACGTAAACAAAGATACGAGGGCATAAATGCATTAAAACTAAGGGAAATGGTGTGAAAGAAAAAGAAAAGAAAAGAAACTATACAGGCCTTTGAGTTCCTGAGCAACAAATTGCTCGTTTTCTTTTATCTGATTACTTGACTTTTTCTCCATGCTACGGATGGCAGTTTTGCTGTCAGTAACCGCACTGCACAGCGTCACCAAGAGGAATGTCTATGAAAGCAACATGAAGTATCTAATGACGTATGACTGTGGTATGCAAAATGTTAATGTATGTATACACACACACGCACATACATACACACACATATACATATATATATATATATAGTCAAAGGTCCGTCGGTCAATTGCCTGTCTCTTTTTTCCACTCATCAGTTACAAAAAAAAGAGTTTGTTCACATAATGATGCAGTCACTTTGGCTTCCTAATACTATGATAAATTTGTCATTGCTTCCGGTGTATGCTGAGTTGTGCAATATATATATATAAATACATATATATATATAAATATATATATATATATATATATAATATATATATATATATATATATATATATATATATATATATATAAATATATATAAATATATATATATATATTATATATATATATATATAAATATATATATATATACATATATATATATACATATATACATATATATATATATATATATATATATATATATATATACATGCATACATATACATATACATGCATACATATATGTATGTGTATATATGTACATAGATAAATGTATGTATACACATATATAAAATGTACACATATTCACGTGTGTATATATATATATGTAGTTGTGTGTGTGTGTGCGTGTGTATTAGAGTATATAAATTTCCGTTAAAGCTTTTAAATTGTCGTAGCCTTATCTCTAATTATGTAAATTATCCGCAATATTTATTGAGCAATTTTTAAATAAGTCTTTTTTTTTCAGTAAATAGCTATTATTACAAGAACGAAAACTATAAATCTACTTAAAATGTCTGATATGTTGCAAATTGATTTCGGTGGTGGGAGGAGACACGAAGATGAGGGAAAGATCA
The DNA here is from genome assembly GCF_006345805.1 of Octopus sinensis. Taxonomy (NCBI): domain Eukaryota; kingdom Metazoa; phylum Mollusca; class Cephalopoda; order Octopoda; family Octopodidae; genus Octopus; species Octopus sinensis. Next base: position 64,342,620 of record NC_043009.1, read on the forward strand.
ACGCAGATTGCAATCTCTGGCTCAAAACGTTCATGTTAAAAAAGATTCATCTTTATAATAGATGCTTTGGCCCAAAGTTTGAACTAGAGACAATGTAGATTCACTAACATCCTGAAGAGCAAGCTAAGAAAGCATTAATTAAGCACATGGCCTAGTGGTTAGAGCAGCGGACTCGCGGTCGAGGGATCGCGGGTTCGAATCTCAGACCGGGCGATGTGTGTGTTTATGAGCGAAACACCTATGATCCACGCGGCTCCGGCAGAAGGTAATGTCGAACGTCTGCTGACTCTTTCGCCACAACTTTCTCTCACTCTTTCCTCCTGCATCTTGCAGCTCATCTGCGACGGACCGGCGTCCCGTCTAGTTGGGGAACCTATACGCCAAGGAAACCGGTAAAACTGGCCCTTATGAGCCAGGCGTAGCTCGAGAAGGAACAAACCATATATTAAACTAAGTACTCAATGTTGAATGTAACAAAGAAACAGATATGCACAAGAAAAAATTAAAGAAACAAAGAGAAACACAGGAAACTTCTAAAAGGTATTATAGTTGCTTTTAGTAATTTCATTCTTTATAATTTAGATGAACCAAATCAATGCAGTTGGAATTTGTCCTTTAAAATCAGAATTTAATTTCTGATATCCATGAAGAGTTTCTACATTTTCATTAGTGCCGTAATCTGGAACCATGTCGTTGGGAAGCAAGCTTCTTATTACACACGTCTGCACCTACACACACACACACACACACACCACACACACACACACACATATACATATCTTCATGGTGGTTGACTATTCTTCGTGCAGAGTTTGACCACCTCCTGTACCTACACCTTAGAACCATCATAGCATCTGATGTGGCTTTTTAAACCAGACAATGTTTTGAAAACATACCCACATGGATTACATATCCGATTTGGACCACCAAGAGCTGCAATTAAGTTCTGATCTTTATGAATCTTAAAATGTCTTTTGAGACCTCCGTTAGATTTACAGACCTTCTGCCATACGTGACACTGAAAGTTGTGCACAGAATTAGGCAGACTAGTTGGCCAAGGTTCGTTTTCCATGGGTTCGCAAATGAAATTTGAGACTAGCAAAAGAAAGGAATGCTCTATCACAAATTGTGCACACACAAAGGCTTTGTGATTCACCTTCTATGTCCTCTGGTTCCATTCCAAGGGACTTCATGGTAGTCCTTATGCCGTCCTTAAACCATTTTTTAGGTTTACATCGATAGCGTTTCTCCTCTGCAAGCTCATCATAAAACAACTGTTTGGGTGTGCGTTCATTCGCCATTCGAACAATATGGCCACACCATATCTCATATTTTCTTTCAAAATCATAGCTTTAATTGAGGTGATCCTTGCGAATGCAAAGATATCTATGTTTGGAGTAAAAGAACTCTATTTAACGTTTAAAATGCGATGAAGGTATATATATATATATATAGGGGGAAAGTAAGAAGAAAAATAAGCGAAAATGCACATTGGAAATCAATTTATCTCCATTGTCATGGAACCTCACCCCAATATAACAAAAACAAAACTTCTACCACAAACCCCAAAAATCCATTTGATATAAATAAACAAGCTTTTTGTACGTTCACAAAATTCTGTTTGACAAATTCGAGAAACACACGAAAGCGCTAATAATAATGAATAAATACAAAGATTTTTTTCCAAAATTCTGGCGACCTTTTTTCTCAATATTCAATATCTTTACACCACACCTAACACTCTACACCCCCCACACTCAAGGATAATGTATCCAGGTCGAAACAGTTCAAGCACTCAGTTATAATCTAATTTATGGCTAACCACATCAAATAGTAAGGAACACTACGATTGGTTTAAGTAAGCAATCTCTATAAATTCCATGGGTAAAACCTGGTTTCACTTCGCTCTATCATAAATAGTTTTCCTAGCGTATGTCCAAGACAATTACAATGAATACAGAATTGAGCACATCTGCATATTTTTTACTACTTCAGTCAGTTATACAGTATATTTGAGGCGTCTAGTAACAGACCGTCGTAAGCTCCACAATTTAAAAACGGAGAAAAACGCAAAGTTTCGCGACTTTCAGTATGCGATATCTCGGGAAGGAATGAAGTTGGGGAGCTGATTTTGGCCTTAAAATGATCGCGAAAACCCACTCTAATCATTTATTGTAGTATGCATCTGAAAAATGAAACAGTGAATATACTGGTACTATGAAACGGTGTATTGCATTGAATATTTTAGTCATAATGCCTAGAAAAAATATAGAGACCCCCACCCAAGGTATTGTTTGCGTTTTAATATAGAAAAGTAAGTATCTTTAAGAGGTAAGTAAGACAAGATAGTAAGATAATAGCCCAAGCCCATTATCGTTACTATGGTAATGAAGAATATTAGAAAATGAGCTATAACACCTCAAAAAATGATACAGGAACCACACCAAAGTTATTGATGAGCGTGTTTGCTTACGATGGTGTGTTGCTAAACTTTCTGGTCTGAGTTTGGGTGAGCGAGGGTCGTGTCAATAGCATCGAGGTACAATTTTTCAGCCGCATTTTCGACCTTATTGTAGTATTCATCAACGGTTCTTCCTCCCAACGTTTTCAGATTCTAGACGTCGGGTCAAAGAAAATGATATACTAACCTGGAAAATAGTCGGGGTGGCGCTTACGACACTGTTACTAAACGCCGTATTTGATTTAAATTAGTCCAATTTGATTTAAATTAGTATATGCTGTTGCATATACATGTCGGAAGTTCATTTGCACCCTGTTACATTCATCTGATTAGTAGTCTATGCAATTTTATTCGTGGTTTGAAGCAAAGTAAGGCATGTAAGTTTAGCTAGCATTATGTTTGTTGGGGAACTATAGTTTTTGAGAGCAAAGCATGTGAGAGAAACCTTTTGAAACAAAATATGACCTTAAAAACTGTTATCAGGTTGACACTAGGATTGAATTTCGGACTATCAATACTAAATTCAAGATTATACTTTTCAACCAATAGTCTTAGACAGATTAGGAATTAATGAATTTCAGAGATACTGTGTAATTATAGGTCTCTAAATCAGATGTATCTGAAAGATATTAGATATGCAGAACTAACTTCAGTGGCGGGTCCTTATATAGCTATTTTTTTCTTTTTTTTTTACTTGTTTCAGTCATTTGACTGCGGCCATGCTGGAGCACCGCCTTTAGTCGAGCAAATCGACCCCAGGACTTATTTTTTGTAAGCCCAGTACTTATTCTATCGGTCTCTTTTGCCGAACTGCTAAGTGATGGGGACGTAAACACACCAGCATCGGTTGTCAAGCAACGCTAGAGGGACAAACACAGACACACACACAAACACACACACACATACATATATATATACATATACATATATACGACAGGCTTCTTTCAGTTTCCGTCTACCAAATCCACTCACAAGGCATTGGTCAGCCCGGGGCTATAGCAGAAGACACTTGCCCAAGATGCCACGCAGTGGGACTGAACCCGGAACCATGTGGTTGGTTAGCATGCTACTTACCACACAGCCACTCGTGCTATATATAAGTAAAGTTTTAATTTACAAGTGGGTTTCGTTGTCCTGGATATGTCGTGTTTTCATACATGTAATTTTATGTTCGGAAGACACTAATTATTACTCGATTTAGGTAAACTAGATACTACGCGGTTTTTGCAACCCCTTCAAGATAGTCATAGCTATAAGGGGATCAAAGACGCCACCTACTTAGGCTAATGCTATAACCTTTGATCGTGTCAACAGCTGTAAAGTGACAATACTCAGTTCTTCGATTTGATCCTCTGTCGAGGTTTAAGATAATGGCCCACACTTAATTGGAATATGTTCATCGCCTCTGCTCTCCGTAAAGTTTTACATTATTATTGACGCAGAGATTTTGCGTACCTTTGCCTCTGATCGTGTACCTGGTTATGTGTACGCAGAACGGCATGGTTCTATTGGATTTACGCCACTCTATCGCCAAAATAATTCTGTAAGCTATGTCACCATCTTAAAAATCTCACGCTTCTAGCATTTTTTGTGTGCATACTTATAAATACACCTGCAAAATCTTCATTCTCAATACCAAAACACGACGCCACATGCAAAACATTCTTTAAGATTCTAAACCTTAACAGAATCTTAAATCTTACTCTACAAGAAACTTTGTGAATGCAACAGTGATTTCTGTAGCCAAAAGGCGTGTGGTTCCCAATTTGTCAACTGCCGTCCGTAATATCACTTTACGTCCAACGTCTAGAACACCTATGTGTCCAGGCGACCTACAAGAAATAGCAGCCATGTTTTCCTCTTGTTTTACTCTTCTATCTTAGAAACAGAAAAAGAAAACATTGGACAACGTTCTTCAGGATTACCTAAACTCGAAGGAATGATTGCCAGTTGTTATACCTTCGATCACATGCCTGCATATTCAGTGCTGAGCTGGAGTATAAACACTATCGCCACCGCCACCACCCTCACCACCATCACCACCACCTGCACCAAAAACAACAACAAAAACAACACTAGTAAACAATCGCCTTCGTTACCATGGAACTAACGACTAACGGGGAGTCAAATACTTTGGAGATTTATTCAACTACTTAACATACAGGGAATTTATGACATTGAAATTATTTGAGACCAAAAATTAAATCGAGTTCGTATGTTCCACTGTTTTGATGCCCGTTCCATTCGAGAGGATTCCATTACAGCACTTAATCGCTTCCCAATGTCACCAGTTAGCTCGTCGCAGATTTTGTCCCCGCATTGAAAGTCTGAGATTTGTACATTTGTAATAATAAAAAATAAATGTAACGAATAATTAGTAAATATCTAAACTAAAGCAACATATTGACGTAAATGTGATTTTAAATGTTTCGACATTTCACGTTTGTTTACATTAAACTCAAAAATCCTGCTTTTCTACAAATCTACAAATTATCCATGTCTTCAAGTGTTTGAAGTAAACAAGCATCCTTCGTTTCAGGAAGTAAAAGGACCAGCAAACCAGCAACAATTCCGAAGACTCCAAAGATGCTTAGCGGTATCCAAGAACCGTATACAGAAAGTCCAAGAATCGGTGCTGAAATGATACCACCAAATCGAGCAAATGATGAAGCTGCTCCGATGCCACCGTTGCTGAAATATAAAAAGAAAGTAAATACATTTTACTTAAATATAGATATAAATATGTATCTATATATCACACTGGTGTATAAATATGAGGATATATCCACAGCAATAAAGAGCTCAATTGATAACGAATCGTTGAAGCCCAACACAATTATAATGGTAATCAGCTAAAACTATTGTTTAGAGACGCCCACTTAAAAAAAATATAAAACGGATGAGTAAAAACTCTCTATATCGTCCAACTACATCTGTTTCAATCAGATAAAACATCGTTACTTCTAAATATGCGTTATTAAAGTATATGATCACAGTTAACTGTGATTTAACTGTTATCTTCCGGTGAAACAAAAATGGCGATATGGTGACCAGGAAATGTTTCTTGATTTAGATACCAACAATCGTAAGGTCGTGAGTTCAATTCCCAGCGAGGCGTTGTGTCCTTGAGCAAGACATTTTATTTCACGTTGCTCCAGTCCACTCAGCTGACAAAAATGAGTAGTACCCGTATTTCAATGGGCCAACCTTGACGCACTGTGTCACGCTGAATCTCCCCGAAGGACTACGTTAAGGGTACACGTGTCTGTGGAGTGCTCAGCCATATGCACGTTAATTTCAGGAGCAAGCTGTTTCGTTGATTGTATCAACTGGAACCCTCGTCGTCGAAACCGACGGAGTGCCGTAGTTAATTGTTACTTCTATTAAAAATAATAAAGAAACTCAATTAGTTAGTACATTAAATAGAATAATACCAAAATTAGTTATATATTACAGTAAGATCTACCTTTAACAACAAATTCACAGTAAAATTTGCTTCAATTATTGCCCAAGTTATTGCCAAGTCTCCACATTTTTAGTTTTGACCCAATGCCTATTTTTTACATAATGAATGCCTACCATATATAACATTCTACTTTGCATAAAACGTTAGCTATATTGGTTCTTCTGGATCGCATTTTTAAGTATTTAATGTGTCGATATTTTACCAAAATGCTGGTGCCTTTTTTAATTATAATGTTACTTTCTAAACTGAACTCAAATGATTTTTAATATTCAAATTTTATCCTTAGCTGCAATATTTAAGTAAAAATCTCTGAATTACCTATTTATTCCCTCATCTTATATATATATATATATATATATATATATATATATATATATATATATATATATATATATATATATATATATATATGTATATATGTATATATATATATATATAATGCATGTATAGCTGGTGATTGTCACACGCTGATGACGGGTTACTACCTAGAAGCGACATATAAACAGTAGCAGCACGACATCGTGAAGTATATTTGCCACCTAAATGTGGCTGACCCATAGGAGACGATGCTACTGTTGTTTATAGCCCTAGGGAAGACATCTCCTGCAGGTGGCTAACGACACACTCTCTGTGTCCGATCAGTATTTGCGAAGAGAGATCATCGTTCCCATCTCTAGCCTTATCACGTAATTATGTAGTGTTCGTCTCCTTGTCAAATGATGGAATGCGGCCTGCAAAGGATGCAGCTAGCATTGCACACAACATATAAACAACCCACAACTTATTTTGATACAAACCTTAGAAGTGTTAATTATTTTTAAATGTAATTCTTTAATGTTATTAATGTTTAGCAGGATTTCGAACCTGATGGATTATACCATTAATCGAAAGCATTTCATCCATAGACATCCCATCGTTTAAGGTATGATCAAGTGCATGTGTAATTTATGGATAGCGAATAGTATATACGAATGATTGGGATGTTCTGTGGGAGAGAGAAAATGAAACTGTAACGGCATGCGAAGTCCTTCTACAAGCTATTAGATATTATACCTACCGTACTGATGTTGGAAATATTTCTGCTGTTGTCAGATAAACACCATCATATGATGCCGTTGCACCCAACTTCCCAAGAACAGCTAATATCAGTGGAAACCAAAGGTTTCCTGAAAAGAAATTGTATACTGTGAAAATAAGAACGCTCAATTTTTGTATTATATCTTCTGCATGTCACATTCCTCTGCAACGTAAAGTGTTCAATAAACAAAGAGGAGGTCGAAACTGAAGTTTCAGAGTTCTTCGCTTTAAAACGAAAAGAGATTTACGTTGATGGGATTAAAAAGTTTGTAAATAGATGGAAGGAAGTCATAGATAATCAGAGAAAGTACATTGATAATTAAATTTCAATTAAATATAACATTTAACCGCTTGTTTTCTTTATTCAAAATTCGAACAGGACTCATGGGATGACCTGATATATATATATATATATATATATATATATATATATATATATATATATATATATATATATATATATATATATGTATGTATGTATGTATGTATGTATGTATGTATGTATGTATACATGTACAAATATATATATATATACATTTACATACATATATACAAATATATGTGTACATATACATACATATATATAAACATATGTATAGACACACACACACACACACACATATATATATACACATATATACATACATATATATACACACATATATATATTTATATGTGTATATATACACACACACACACACATACATACATATATATATATATATATATATATATATAAATAGATGTCTGCATTTTTCCTAGTTTACAATTAACGCGGAAAAAATAGATAAACTGTTACCAGGGTAGTAAAAAATCATACAAGTAAAAAAGGCGTAACACCTTGTTTTTAAAAGTAGAAACTCCGGGTTTATGTGAGTTATTTTGTATAATATATATAAATAAATAATTGGAGTTAAACGCAGCTGTTATTCAAATTCTTTTACTTCCGACACATGTTTCGAAGATATCATTGGTATTATTCCAAAGGAATAAAATGGCATAAAACAATGTAATCGTCTCTTCAGGGAAATTAAGAAATAAATCTCGCCAATAAGACATTTTAACAGAATAAGATGGATATGTATATTGATGAACTGAACGCTATTATGTTAAAAAAAAACGTTAGAGGATTTAACATCAAAAGTAGCATATAGAAAGAGGAGGAGTAAAGGAAAGAAAAAATCAGAAACCAAATAAATGAGAAATATAGAACTATATGTAAACTAAATAAAACCCTAAAGTCTTGGAAAAAAGATATATCTAGGGGAAGTGAAATGTAAGTAGAAAATCAATGTTTAAATTATATATATTGGTAGATATCACTTATATGAACTAAAGGTGTGTCTCTACCAATGTTTACATCGGTTAGCACGCTCATTAACCGTGTTTACAAGGGGATCTTTAAAAAAAAGAATAAAAATAGTTCACAGTTACAGAGAAGACAGAATTCCTTGCCTTTATCATAAGGGAACGAAACGGAGAGAATCAACCAATCTAAATTAAATTGTTTATTATGGTGTTTTAGATACCAAATTAGTTTACTAGGTTCTGTACTGTTACGTTTATTCCTATCCCTAAATGTAGAGTAATGATAACCGAGAAAAAGAACTTATATATAAAAAGAAGAACCTATATAAAAAAAGACATCGGTACCTGAAGTAATTTTACACTGGTGTATAGAGATTTTAATCTTAGAATTACTTGACATAAACTTAATTCTGTAGGAATTGACTGCATAGACAATAACCTTGTTATTAATATTTCTAGAGGGATGGATGGTATTAGCTAAATTAATGTTAGCATTAGTCAATTGATTCTTATTTAACAGACTAATAATATGTGAGGAGATAATTTGTAAGAGATTTTTTGTGTTGGAAAAACCAATTCTAACCGTGTGCGACTTGATAATAAAGTAATACCTAAAATTCCTAATAATAGTTTCCCGAAACTTTAAAGGAAGATTAGATTTAATTTGCCTCCCATAAGGAATAATCAACCAAATAGTTTTGCCTTATGTTTAGTGTAACTATATTTAAAAGACATCAATTTACTTTCAGAATGAAAAAAGGAGTTTAAATAATGGTTATCTCCCTGCCTCTGTTTGGTGTTGGCGTAATTGATAAAGTTTATATCCTTACAATTAGATTTCATGTCTCCATTAGTAAAGGTAGAATAAGATTGAATGGAATTAATGTAGGTAACTTTATCTGTATAACCTGCATTAAGTAAGGCAGAGTAATAACATTCAGCCTTGTCATTGAAAATGTCATCATTAGCAGATAACTCAGATAATCTAAATGAAATATTCTTGCGTGTGTGTATGTGTGTGTGTGTGTGTGTGTCTGTGTGAGTATAATAGGCTATGATATGTATGTGAATATAAGAATTGAATTTATATTATGCAAACTTTTATGCATGCTCATAATTTGACATACGTTTGCTTTTAACTAATAAACTGTCAAACGATGCACTAAAACAGTAAACAGAGAATTATATAACAATATAAGCCAATGACATTCATTTGTATGCATGCTTAACATTTATTTATTTAACAATGACCAGTTACAAAATATCTGATGTAACAAAATCTTTACCTTTTGGTACAAAGTTCGAGACAATACAGTTAATTCCACCAAAAACCATGAAGAAACAAAGCGGCTTACGATGTCCAAACCATTTAAAGGTTATACATCCGAGAATATTCGCTGGAATTTCTACTGCTGACATCACAAGAAGTTTATATAGCGATTGCCAGACATATCAACAGAATTTAGAGTCACGCCGAAGTAAATCATACTGTTGACCAGCCTGTAAAAAAAAGAGTGAGTTTGAAAAATAGCTTACTAAGCAGATTGTTTAATAATTTTTTTTATCTATAACGAATATATATATATATACATATATATATATAATATATATATATATATATATTATATATATATATATATATATATATATATTATATAATATATATATATATATATATATATTATATATATATATATACAAGTAATAAAGAGGGACCACATGTGGTCACTCTAAAGCTAGAAGTCACTCTAAAAGCCTTTGCTCGGCTTCGTATGGATTTTGGCGTTCGGTTCAGCAAATTATATTTTTGATATACTCTACCGATGATTCGAAAATGATTTGTAAGTAAACTTACACAATCTATTGACGATGAAACAATTGTATAGAGTTAATCCATTTTTTCGTTATTTTTCATTTGTCCTGCCCGCTTACATTCTTGGCGTGTTGAATTAATGCTTGAGAATAATTCTTTAGTGGTGGATTCCCTTTGCGGATCTATTTCTAGCGTTAGAGTGACCACAGTGACCACTCTCTTATTACATGTATTAATAATTTTTATTGTATCACAGTTTTTTTACACTAGGCCACTTGGTGTTTTAAATTGATGTTGTTAATTAATATTAATTTTTTTCACCTTTATTGTGATTTTAATTATATATATATATATATATATATATAATATATATATATATATATATATATATATGTGTGTGTGTGTGTGTGTATATATATATATATATATATATATATATAGAGAGAGAGAGAGAGAGATAGATAGATAGATAGATAGATAGATAGATAGATAGATAGATAGATAGATAGATAGATAACTTGTCATCTAGGTATTGGTATTGTTGAAAATATGAAAAGCCAATGGTTTCAAATTTTGGCACAAAGCCAGCAATATTTTGGGAGAGTGATAAGTCGATTACATCGATCCCAGAGTTCAAACTCGTACTTGTTTTGTTGGCGCAGAAAGGATGGGAGGCCAAGTCGACTTCGGTGCAATTTGAACTGAGAACGTAAAGGCCGAATGCATTCCGCTAAGCATTTTGTCCGCCATACTAACGACTGTATCAGCTGGTTACCTTACTTAGTATAGAATATATTGATCTCGAATTTTGGCAGAAGGTCAGTAACTTCGAAGGAGGAGTAAGGCGATTACATCGACCCCAGTGTTCAACTGATACGTATTTTATTGATCCAAAAAGGATGTAAAGTTGACTTCGGTGGATTTGAACTAAGAATGAAAAGACGGACGAAACACCGTCAACTCGTCTCCTTAAGACGGACGAAACACCGCCAACTCGTCTCCTTAAGAATGAAAGGAAAATTCAAACTGGGCGGAATTTGAACTCAGAACGTAAAGACGTAGGAAATGCCGCTAAGCTCGCCGCCTACTTAGTATAGAACATATTGATAAATATTTATTATTTAATCTTAAACATGATAAAAGATTTACCAGTTAAACCAAATGTTCACGGAAATCATCGCTCTTCGAGGTTTTTTTAACAAATCAATTGCTGTGTACGTCTTATGTATTTTCTTGCTTCCAAGATTCATATTTTCGACAACTTCGGCCTGCAATTTGGATTTAGTTTCTGTTTGAAGTTTCTGAATAAGTTTTACCGCAATCTCAGCGTTTTTCCTATTTGTTTTAGCTATCTTTTCAAATGACTTTTCAGCTTCAGTAAATTTCCCCTTATTAAGAAGCCATCTTGGAGACTCAGGAAGGAATCTGCCAAATAAGATGATTGATAGACGGTGAGATAACGTTGCAATGTTTTAGAAGTGAAAAATGAAATTATGCAATAATAAATTTGAACTGATAATAATTTCATGCAACTTAGACAACGTAATTTAATTAATACGGAAATGTGGACCTATAACTTGGTAGCTTTTAGGTTTACTGTCTCTCTTTGATATGAAGGGATTCCTGGAAAAAAAATTACACCTTGCCTGGAATTAATTTTCCTATCTATAGGAAACTGGAAAAGATTCCTGGGGAACTGCGCTTCACATTTTGGGACATAAATAAGGAGGATCTTACAGGATTCCTTAAATCAATAAAGAACATGCACGAATCGATCAGGTTCACATTGTAAATTATTATTATTATTATTATTATTATTATTATTATTATTAATGTCATCCGTTTGCCTTCCATCAGTCTGAGATCGATAAATAATATCTGTGGCATATGCTGGGATATATTCAAGCATCCCTATTCCTCTCCAAAGAAAGGTGACATTGTGCCAATGTGAGAAATCAATATTACAGAATATGAAATCTTTAAAAGAAAATGAAACAAACACAAAATTTGTGTAGAACTTACTTTCTCTGAAGACGCAAATTTTATCTTATTTTACTAGAATTTTAAACCATCACTTGGCTCTGTCGGAATGAATTTATATAATCAACATCAGTCCATGGATACGATTACACTTCAAATGAAATAAAAGAAATGTTGAGGAATTAAATTCCCGAATGAATCCCATGCTTCCACTGCCGGACTATTAGTCCTGTTGCGTGTTGTTTCTTCATACAGTCACTAGTATTACTGTTCTCTCTCCATATTAGTTGTTCACGTCCTCCCGTAGATCGTGGTCAGTAGCGTATTAGCAACCAGCATACAATCGGGGTACTGAGCACTCAGAGGGAAAACGATCGCTCAATAAAATTTACTAATCTATATATATAAAACTGAGAATGTGTGTGTGTCTGTCTGTCTGTGTATTTCCCTAAAACTTGAGAACTACTCTACCAATTTCATTAAAATTTTACACATGCCTTACTTAGGGTCCGGGGAGTGTCATCAGCAAAATATTTAAAAACTTTTTGCCTAGGGCGAGCCCACAGCAATATCATATCTTCTCCACTATGATTCCCTAAAACTTGAGAACAACACAACCAATTTCATTCAAATTTTACACATGCCTTACTTAGGGTCCATGTAGTTTCATGGGCAAAAAAATGTTCAAATATTACCTAGGGCGAGCCCATAGCAATATCATATCTTCTCCACTATTTCAGTATTACGTATTAAAAGTGAAACAAAAACATTTCTCTATTTTATGTCAGATACTTTCACTTTAACAATAAAAATTAGAGATAACTAGCATTATGACCCGGCGTTGCTGGGTCATAGTGCTAGTCAATATATAAGATTCACTTTAAAGCGGTGAGCTAGCAGAATCGTTAGCACACTGGGAAAAAAAGCCTAGCGGCATTTTGACCCTTTTCTCGTTCTGAGTTCAAATTCCGCCGACTTTGCCTTTTATCTTTCGGGGCCGATAAAATAAGTACTATTTCAGCACTGAAGTGGACGTAATAGATTTACCCCCACCCACGAAACTTCTAGCCTTGTGCCAAAATTTGAAACCCGTATATAGGATTCGCTTCGTTCCGTTTCGAAAATATTGGAAGAATTTTGACAAGATGAAAAGTGCTACACAATTCAGAACCAGAATTTGTTGTGCGCTAAGCGACAAATATGCATAGAAAATAATAATGAGTAGTCAAAATTCACTACAACATCTCTTTATATGATGATGTGAGGCACATATATACACCCATATATGTATATACATCTATCCATCTCCCTCTCTTATATATGTCATGTATGCATACATGTCTGTGTGTGCATGTGTGTGTGTGTGTGTTGTGTGTGTGTGTGTGTGTGTGTGTGTGTGTGTTTGTGTGTGTGTGTTTGTGTGTGTGTTTGCGATGAGGTGTTAGTTAGATGACATCTTTAATATCTGTTCTGATTTTCGTTACAGCATGCACAACTATACTTACTTTAGTGCTAGAATGAAAATCAAAATGTGTGGAATAATTGTAGCGTATAACAGATGTTGCCACTTAGGAAATACATATGCCACACCAGCTAGAATCATTGCTCCAAGACCGTAGGTTCCATGCATAAGGTAATTCAAACGCGTTCTGTAGTTTTGGGTGACACATTCTTGCACTGTAATATAGAAAAAGATATCAAGCTAAAATTTCTTAATATAATATGTAAGTAGTGATACAAATACTGGTTTCAATTTTTGGCACAAGGCCAGCAATTTTGGTGGAAGGGGATACGTTGTTTGTTCCTTCTCGAGCCATGCCTGGCTCATAGGCGCCGGTTCCCTGGTTTCCTTGGTGTATAGATTCCCCACCTGGACGGGACGCCGGTCTGTCGCAGGTGAGCTGCAAGATGCAGGAGGAAAGAGTGAGAGAAAGTTGTGGCGAAAGAGTCAGCAGATGTTCGCCATTACTTTCCGCCGGAGTTGCGTGGAGCTTAGGTGTTTCGCTCATAAACACACACATCGCTCGGTCTGAGATTCGAACCCGCGATCCCTCGACCGCGGGTCCGCTGCTCTAACCACTAGGCCATGTGCTTCCACAAGGGGATAAGCCGATTGCATTGATCCCAATGTTCACCTGGTATTTATTTTATCGAAACCGAAAGGATGAAAGGAAAAGTCGGCCTCGGCGTGATTTGAACTCAGTTTTCAACCACCGGTTCAATCAAAGTTTAATTACGTAAAAAAATAAGGAAATCTTTGCAATGAGATGTATCTATTGCATATCTTTTAGAGTAATTACTGTAATACCTTATAATCACGAGTTACATGTGTCTGCGTCCTTAGTTCGAATCGCACCAATTTCAACTTCACTTTTCATCTTTGAGGCATTGATTATGCAATAATGAGAGACATACCGTTTACCTTTTACTTGTTTCAGTCATTAGAGTGCGTCCATGCTGGGGCACGGCTTTCAAGAATTTTTAGTCGATAGTATCGACCCCAGTACTTATTTTTGAAAGCCTGTTTATTCTATCGGTTTCTATTGCCGGACTGCTAAGTTACAGAGACGTAAATACACCAGTACCGATTTCAAGAGATGCTGGGGAACACATGGGCCAATATAGTTAAAAACCCTAGATATACTTACCAGTTTATGCCACAACATATTGGAATATTTTTGGTCTATCGTTATTTGCTGGACAAGTAATTTTTAATCGTCTTCCTCAGAACATCCATGTTATTGGTTGTTGAAGATTGTTCTGTATAATGATACTAATTATTCGCGAATCCTACTATTGTCATTTTGTCAATTCTAACAACGATGGGTTCAGCTTGCAGTTTCTGTATATTTGCCTATGAGTCATATCTAGTTCGACCATGTAATCCACTAATTTGAGGTTGGGGTAGTTGAAATGAAAAACGCTGTAACTGAGATAAAAAAAAAACCCGTCTACCTACTTACCGACCTCACAAATTCCCTACTTAGACACGCTCTAGTTTATTGGACCGCCTGTTTCAATTATGCAGTGGAACATTAGCAAATTGCTACAATAGTTGAAGAAGATTATACAGATTTTCACTGCTTTCCGTTTGGTTAACCACACACAATCCTAGCATGACTCTAAAATACGATTCCTGTAATTTAAAAGCACCAACTACCAAAGCGTTTACCTTTTTCTCTGCTGGGGAGTTGACTTTTGTTTTATTTGTTCAATTGGTCCCTGTGAAAAAAATTTGCTATGCTCCAGTTTCCGCGAATTCCTACTCACCATCGGACAAAATATCTGTTGAAGCAGGCGAATTTATTCATGTTGTTCTGGAGAAGAAGCGCTGATGAGATATCTTCTGTTTCTAAAGTGGGGAAAGAAATCTCCCGCTTTGGTAGAAGTTTAATTTCTTCTAGAAAAACTGTTATTACTTCTGTTGCGGTGTTGGTATTTTTAATCACCAAACAGGGCCGGATTTAGATACAAATGTTATAGAAAAACAATCAAGCAGCGTTTGTATACGGACGTCTTTAAGTTGTATAATCCTCATGATAAACTCGTAATACTAAAGCAAGCAGTCGATGAATTCATCAGAGAAATGGATATGAAACAGAGATTAGAAACATACAACAAGGTAACGTTGAAGAGTGAAAAATTAAGAACGTTTTCCTGTTAGATACAGTCACAGAAATAATTAGAGAATTCGACCAAACATCGATATCTGGAAACTATACAATACACAAATTAAAGAAAATATTACATAAGAAAGGACTATTTGATGCTCCCACAAAATTTGTGGTTGGAGTATCATTGATCATGGATATATTTTTTAATTAGGGCTGACCATAGACTATAAAGCAGTCAATTACACATTAAAAACAAGATATAACAGACTATCATACAAGCACATTTCTACACACTAAAAAGAAACGATTTCGCATACACCACAGGAGTACAAAGGCCCAAATTATGACGCAACAAAGAGAAGCATGTAAGTGTTAAGATCAAAAGTTGGCGTCTATAGAATTTTGAAATACTTACAGATGGTGAATAAAATTAGATACGTGCCAGCAATTCCGAAACCTTCAATAATGTAGATAATAAGAAATAGTATAATATTTGGTGAGTATATTTTGATTAAACCGCCAAATATGCTGAGTGCATTCGCGGCACAGAACATCTTAAATCGGCCGAATCTGCAAAAAAAAAAAAAGTATATATATATATATAGGCGCAGGAGTGGGTGTGTGGTAAGTAGCTTGCTTACCAACCACATGGTTCCGGGTTCAGTCCTACTGCGTGGCATCTTGGGCAAGTGTCTTCTGCTACAGCCCCGGGCCGACCAATGCCTTGTGAGTGGATTTGGTAGACGGAAACTGAAAGAAGCCTGTCGTATTTATGTATATGTATATATATATATGTATGTATGTGTGTTTGTGTGTCTGTGTTTGTCCCCCTAGCATTGTTTGACAACCGATGCTGGTGTGCTTATGTCCCCGTCACTTAGCGGTTCGGCAAAAGAGACCGATAGAATAAGTACTGGGCTTACAAAGAATAAGTCCCGGGGTCGATTTGCTCGACTAAAGGCGGTGCTCCAGCATGGCCGCAGTCAAATGACTGAAACAAGTAAAAGAGTAAAAGAGTATATATATAGTGACGAATTATTGTTTCAGTGTTTTTTTTTTAAGAAAACTTTATTTTAAAAATTCTGTTAGAAATCGAATTCCTTACATGCCAGTCTATAAAACACACAGATTTCTCTCTCTGGCCTTCCCCCCATCTCTTTCACTCTCTCTCCTTCTTTCCACCTCTCTCCCTCTCTCGCTCCCTTCTCTCTCTCGCTTGTTCTATCGCTTTTCGTTGTCGCTCTCTCACTTTTTATCTCTCATCACACACACATCGGTATATATGTATATACGAGGGTTGTACCGAAAATAATGCAAAAGTGGGTATGAAGATACGAGGAGGGTGGTGAGAGAAATTTCGGGTATTTTTAGTGAAACTTTTGAAAAAACAACTTTTAGATGTACAGGTTATGATTTGGTTGGAATTTAACGTGAAAGAAATTCAGCGAAATTGAGCTGATATTTTACTCATTCCGGCTTTGTTTTCTCATTTATTTTGATGATTTAGATTTCAATTATGTTAAAGAAATTACTTTCAGGACAGTTTCATCCTTTCCCGAAAATTCACTGAAAGAAATCATTGTACTAGTATGAGTAAATTGCGCAGCGAACTAGCAGAATCGTTAGCACGCCGGACAAAATGCTTAACAGCATTTCTTCCGGATTTACCTTCCGGAGTTGAAATTCCACTGAGGTCGACTTTACCTTTCATCTCTTACAGACCGATAAATAAGCACCAGCGAAGCACTAGGCTCGATGTTATTGGCTTTTCCTTTCTCCCCAGAGTTGCTAGCCTTGTTCCAAGATCTGAGACCATTACTTTGACGCTGTCAGACATAGTCCAGTGTCCATTCACTACCTGGTCGTTTAGTATACTAAAAATAGAATAAATCTAGGATTTATGGTGAATGTTATTTGATACAACGTTATTCACCTTTATTGCTTATAAGTCCTTGCTTCTTTGACATTTTCTCATATTGACAGAAAGTCAAAACCCAAGGTTAGTAGAAGTATTTGAGAAGGGAAGTCGTCCAATTGAGAGCAGAAACTTGTCAAGCGTCTCGTAAATATCACTAAATTCAAGCATAGATAGTCAGTGTTCGTCGACTTAATGTGTGTGTGTGTGTGCGTGTGTGTGTGTTTTTTGTTTTCTTTTTGGCGATAGCGATTCTGCACGCTTTTGATCCATGGATTTATGAGCGTGGCCTTTGCAAAATTCTTCCCTTAGGGATTTTAAAGTTTTTAATATCGCTCTTATATATAATTTGGAATGCACTGCACTACATACAGGAATTAAACGTTGGCTAATATGTCTATAAGATCGCATTTGAATGGGGCTAAATCCTTTACCTTGGGGGTTAGCTACGTGTCACTGAGTACTGGCGTTCCGTACTGGTGGGTTTAACTCGGCATCATATATAGAGCTTTCCAGTGAATCCATCTCACTTGGTCTTTCATTTTGTTTAGGAGCTTTCGAATATTAAGCAGTGTAGGTATATAATTCCTGGATCAATCCGTGCGGCATAACGCAGTATTAATACAGTGCATCTTATATAGGTAATAGTAGTAGTAACGGCAGTAGCAGCATCAGTAGTAGTAGTAGTAGTAGTAGTAGCAGCAGCAGCAGCAGTAGTAGTAGTAGTACTAGTAGTAGTAGTAGTAGTAGTAGTTGTAGTAGTAGTAGGCATCTGTACAGCCCACAATTTGGGGCATTAGTTTTCCCTAAGCCCCACGCACCCATGAAGCATGTGGACTGTGACAGGACAGCACCCAAATGGCTGGAGCTTGCCCAGCTTGAGACGGGCGGTAGGCGTCCAATGAGGCACTATGGCCTCTCCCTCCGTTGAAAGCAGCCCCTGGCGCCTTGCTCTTATGCCAGTTATGCGCAGGCTTAAAACCGGTAGACTGCTGCTTTCCGTGTTTTGCCACCGCGATTAGATGGCGCTGGAGTGTCCTATTGAAGCTGCAGGTCTGGGCATTTTTTCGTGGAAGATCGGCAGTTGCCCATGCGACACGTCTGCCCTCTACACTGCCACCAGTGTTTTCTGTCAGCCAAAATCACTGACATGGCTTTGATCGACCCAAGGCTATAGTAGCAGATACTTGCCGAAGATGCCACGCAGTGGGACTGAACCCGGAACCATGTAGTTGGGAAGCAAGCTTCTTAGCGCACAGCCACGCTCGCACCTATATATATATATATATATATATATATATATATACTCTCCCTTACTTAGATTATTTTGTCAGCATTTTCTTCATTTCCTTTATATATATATATATATATATATATATATATATATATATATTATATATATATATATATATATATATATATAAAGGAAATGAAGAAAATGCTGACAAAATAATCTAAGTAAGGGAGAGTGTATTTAATTAGGTGAAAGTTCTTTTTACCGGTTGCGCATTCGTTATGCTTATCAAAAGATATTGTGATAGAGTTCCTTTCTGATTGATAGAGAAAAAAATCAATCAGAAAGGAACTCTATCTCAAATATCTTTTGATAAGCATAACAAATGCGCAACCGGTAAAAAGAACTTTCACCTAATTAAATACACTCTCCCTTACTTAGATTATTTTGTCAGCATTTTCTTCATTTCCTTTTTTTATATATCACAACTCGTGTTCCACATCTCCTTTTTTAAATATATATATATATATATAGGGGTAGCTTAACCTGTTCAGGCTATATTATTAGCATTATCCTGCGTTTGAGAATTTAACATTACTTCTTTAACTTTCGAAAACATCTCAACGCTTTTAAAGCAAACTTCGTTTGTTTGTTTACGTTCATCGTAATTTGAATTATATAATCAGCCGAAATTGCGAGGATGATCCGGTTCTTGACTGAAGATTGAAGGCTTCGAATGTCCCGTCCGTGTTTTTTGTATCGTCTTCTAAATGTTTTGCGTTCTGGTCCCAGTTTGTATTTTTTACATATACATATATATATATATATTATATATATATATATATATCTATATATATATATATATTATATATATATATATATATATATATATATGTATGTGTGTGTGTGTGTGTGTGTGTATGTTATCCTTTAGATAATTTTCTAAAGGATTTCATAAATATTAGTATCTTATATAGGGATAGAAAATATAGAAATCATTTAATATTTATATAATATAAATATATATATATATATATCCATTTCTATTAATATATAATCATAATTAGCTAGTAAATGGTGATTCATTTTATTAATGAGTTGAATTAAATGAAAATGTTAGACATAATATTTACTAACTGTGGAAAAAAAACTTTATCAATTTAGCACATATATCAGGAGTCAATAAGATATATTAAAAGATAATGGAAGGGAGGTAATCAAGATGAACCAAGTACTTTCTCTTGATATATAGAATTTTTTGCAATCATGTCATATCTATACAAATATATATAAGTTTTTTCTATTAATATAGAATTATAATTAGCTAGTAAATGGTGATTTGTTTTATTAATGAGTCGAATTAAAAGAATATGTTAGACATAATATTTACTAACTGTGGAGAAAAACTTTATCAATTTAGTAAATATATCAGGAGTCAATAAGATATATTAAAAAGTAATGGGAGGGAGGTAATCAAGATGTGCCAAGTAATTTCCCTAGATATATAGGGTTTTTTCATCTTATATAGGAGAGTATTAAAAAAAATCTAATTTCATTATATTCAGATTTATATATATAATGAAATTTCTTAGTAATCTATGCAGGTTAAATAAAAGCTAGTATGGTAAGTTAATTTTTTATTTGGTTACAAAATATTAAGATTTGAAAATTTAGGAATGGTCAGAATGTTATTATTTAAAATACTTAAAATTACGAGTGCAACAATGTATACAAGATTCTCCCAGTTCGGATCGGTTATTCAATAAGTTTGTATTATTCCTATGTTTTAGAATTTCATATGTCTCCATACAACAAAGTTCACATCCATCCCTACTATTTTTACAAGGCTGTGCCTTTCTTATTATATCCCATTTTAGGCTAAATTCGATATTTTTTCTGTCAGTTCCCAAATTTTACTGGACAGCGTTGTGCAACCCGCCTTATGTTTAAGACTAAAAGAAGAAAAATGGTTGTTCAAACGTTCTTTTTAGGTCTATCGAACATCCGAACTAAAGATAGCTATTATTTAAAGTCATTATTGTACATTTATAAATTACATTTTGAACCAGATAACGACCAGATACCAGACATTTTGACCTAATTCTACAATTACAGCTGGGGGAATGTCTTAGTAACCTATGCAGGTTAAATAAAAGCTATATATATATATATATATATATATATATATATATATATACACGTATACATATATATATATATATTGGGTTGGCAACTAAGTTCCCGCCGTTTAATTAAATTTTGGAATTTATTGCTTTTTAAAATTTTGGAATCCATTTTTTGGGGGGTATTCTATTTTTGAATCATTTTGGAATCTATTTTTTTCTAGTTAATTTTAGTTAATTTTTGTTTATTTTCAGATCATTAAAAAGGAGTGTCAAGTTAAGAAAAACGAGCATTTTCGACGCCTCCTTCCTTTTGCTTTTAATCAAGGTTCTAAGGCCGCAAAAGCTGCTCGCGACATTTGTGCTGTGTTTGGAGAGGGTGCCATAGCTGAAAGAACCGCTCGCTTGTGATTGGTATGCCAAGTTCAATAATTGGAAATTTTGACCTCAAAGACGCACGTCGTTCTGTTGAGCTATATATATACATGCCTACATACATACGTGCATACATACATACATACATATATATATACATATACATACATATACATATATATATACATATATATATATATACATACATAATATACATACATATATATACATATATCTACTTATATATACACACACATATATATATACACATAAATATGGATGTATAAATATATATACATAAATATATATATATATATACTTATATATATATGCATATATATATATATATATATATATATATATATATATATATATATATATTATACCTACATAATCACACGTACATATACATGCATACATATGCATACATAATATACATACATCAATATATCGTAGTGAAAATAATACAAATGAAAGTAATACATATATATATAGTGAAAGTATTAATAGTTTCACTATTAAAGCTGAAAGCATCCTACATTACAATAGAGATGTTATTGTTTCACTTTTGAAACGTAATGCTGAAATACTGTAAGAGGTAAGAGATTGCTCCGGGGTCGCATTAGGCAAGAAATTGAATATTTTCCTCGCCCATGACACTGCATGGACCCTAAATATGACATGTGTAAAATTTGAATGAAATCGGTCGGGTAGTTCTTGACTTTTAGTGATGCACACATACAGGCAGACATACATTCTCAGTTTTATATATGTACATATATATACTACATATGTGGGAAATTCTGTCTGTCGGTGTGTTTGTTTGCGGAGATGTTAGCTAACTCCTACGGCGTTTTATCGATTTTGATGTAACTTGACACGTGAGTTAAACTCATGCCTGAAAACCACATGGCATACTCAGATATATATATATATATATATATATATATAGTGTATATTTAAACACATAAGGAATCCACTCGTGAATTCAACACGTTAGAAAGAACAGCTAGGTTCCATAACCACAAAAATTAGGGATGAATGTAGTTATGGAACCCAGCTGTTCTTTCTAACGTGTTGAATTCCACGAGTGGATTCCTTATGTGTTTAAATGTACACTATATATTATGACTAATAATAGTCTTTTGGGACTAAATTTTTTACACGTTTGGCAACTGGAAGTGAAAATTGTAATTAATTTTCCATTTCCCTTTGGTATATATATATATATATATATATATATATATATATATATAAACAATCATGTATATAAATACATAGTGAAAGTAATTGAAACTGAAACCACATAATAGTGAAACTATTATATCACATTACAACAGAGATGTCATAGTTTCATTTTTGACACGTAATACAGAAACAGTGTAATAGATAAGAGCTTGCTCCGGGCTCGCATTAGGCATGAAGCTAAAAATTGCTTTGGCCCATGACACTCAATGGAACCTAAGTAAGGCATGTGTTAAATGTGAATGAAAATCGTTTGGGTCGCTCTCGAGATTTACTGATGCACATATGCAGACAGACACACACTCATTCTCAGTTATACACGCACACACACACACATATATACACAGCAATAAAAACATGGAGGGGATCAAGAGGTAGTATTCATCAACTTTTAGACATTATATTATGTCTATTTTTTGCATGTGTAACATATTATGCTTTACATATATAGAAATACCAGTGTTTATTAAAATATACAACGTAGAACATAGACCATACTCTACTTTCTATGTTCTACGTTATATATTTTAATAATTACTGGTATTTTTACTTGTAAAGCATAACATGTTATACATATATGTATATTGTTATAATTGTTTCTTTAAAAAAATTAATAGACATCATATAATGTCTAAAAGTTGATGAATACCACCTCTTGATCCCCTCCATTTTCTTATTGCCTTTTAAATTAAGTGTAAAACAACTTTTCACCCTCACCAATTTACTACATTAATAACTGGGTATTATCCCTTAGTTGGTTGGACTCACAACCTCTAACTCTCTTGGAATATATATATATATATATATATATATATATATATATATATATATATATATATTGTTATATTTCGGAATGGTCATTTTGCCAGTTTAGCCAATAAAAACACACGCACTATATATTTGGTGTTACTTTGCTTCAGTGTTATTTAATCTTATCTTATTTCGGCCAGAGTTCTTTCGTCACACTCCTGTGACCGCATCAGTGGTCCTTTGTTTTCTTCTCACTTATTTGTGTCTCTCCTTACTAACCGTCAGCCATTTTGTATTTCTATTGTATGTCTTCATTTGCGTATGCTTATATCTCTATGTGCGTTTATGTTTATTTAGTGTGTGTATGTGGGGGATGCCTGTAATATTTGTATCTTCTGTTTATATATGTTCATGTAATTTGTAATTTTATATGTTCATGTAATTTGTATTTTGTATTTTGTATTTTTTCGATTCAATTTATTGTTATTATTACTAGTATTGTTGTTATACATACATACATGCATACATACAGGCATATGTAATGATAGTAATGGGTGGATGTAAACACATGAACAAAATAAGAATAAACAAAAACAAAAACAAAAACGAAAAACAAAAAAAAAACAAAAAACAAAATACAAAATACAAAATACAAATTACACGAACATATAAAATTACAAATTACATGAACATATATAAACAGAAGATACAAATATTACAGGCATCCCCCACATACACACACTAAATAAACATAAACGCACATAGAGATATAAAGCATGCGCAAATGAAGACGTACAATAGAAATACAAAATGGCTGACGGTTAGTAAGGAGAGACACAAATAAGTGAGAAGAAAACAAAGGACCACTGATGTTGTCACAGGAGTGTGACGAAAGAACTCTGGCCGAAATAAGATTAAGATTAATGTAAAAAATAAATAACACTGAAGCAAAGTAACACCAAATATATAGTGCGTGTGTTTTTATTGGCTAAACTGGCAAAATGACCATTCCGAAATATAACAATATATATATATATATATATATATTCCAAGAGAGTTAGAGGTTGTGAGTCCAACCAACTAAGGGATAATACCCAGTTATTATTTTAATAATTACTATTTTAATAATCAGTTATTTAGTTATAGATATATTTACAGCTATTGGATGCCATACTGACCCACAAACTGGCTTGCAATCTGGTTAAAAGTTCACAAACCATAGATCTATCATTGTTCATCTGATTGGCGTCTTGTCAATGTATTTATTACTCGACGTCCGTCACATAATTATATTTATAAGGACTTTATACACACACACACACATACACACACACACATACACACACACACACATACACACGACCACACACATATATAGATATATTCACAAATACATACATATATACATGCATACACACATAAACACAAGCATCATGGCGTCGAATCGAGAAACGTAGGCATAGCGGTCTATTCATTCTACCGGTTAGTGAACACAGTCTCCCATAGTTTTTTGCCATAAATACAAGCCTCGGACGACATTTCCGTTTGCCCTGGATCCCACGAAAGACATTTCCCCTGGATCCCACGAAAGACACATCGTCAACAGCTATAGCCTACAACAGAATGAAAAGGGCTGCCCCCTTAAAAATGCCGCCCGGGGCGGACCGCTCCTACGCTAGTGAATGTTATACTTTTGTAAGAATTCCATTTTTTATAACCAGCATTATAAGAGAAAGTAAAGATTATATACTCACGCGTCTGAAAGTGTACCAAAAAGTATATTTCCAACCAGAAATCCTGCAAACATTGCTGACACCGCAATGTTTTTCAACCATTCTCTTTCGCAAACCAAATCAAACTGAAGAAAAACAGAATGACATTTTAAACAGCGCTAATTGTTAAAGGTGTGTGTATGTATCTCTGTGAGTGTTTGTGTGCATATGTGTGTGTGTGTGTGTACGTGTGTGTGTCCGATTATTAGTCACAGAAGCAGTTTTAATACTAAAAGTTAATACTTATCCCCACTTATAAGCAGATGTTGAGTTACAACGAAGTGTACTGCGACCATTACCAAGATGGAAATTCTCATATTGGCTTTCGGTGTACATAAGCACTCATCTTTATATCGATAGCGGGAAGATAAATCATCCCCCATCACCACCGCCAAGACTAGCAGATCACGTTATTTCAACCCTCTCTAGCTTTATCAACGGTGGATACCCAGACGCTGGAGGTAGCAGCGATACCCCTGCTAGCGATATGCATAGAATCTCAATACCTAAATAGGCACTGGTGCTGCTAAAAATACCATTGGGCATATTAAAAATGATTGTAACGCAGCATCTACTATTAAATAGGGATAAATATTACTTTCTGGTATTGGTATTGCTTCTGTCGCTCATAATTATTACACTGTTTTCTCCAGCGTCCGGGCATCTACGATTTACAACGCCAGGAAGGCAGAAATCACGTGATCTGGCAGACGCGATGATGGCGACGGTGAGTAATTTATGTCCACGCTGGCGATGTAAACAAGTGTTAGCCGAGAGTCAATATGAGAGTTTCTTTCTTGGTAACTGTCGCAGGATCCTGTGTTCTAATGCATTCATTTTAAGTGGGGATACCTTATATGTATGTATGTATGTATGTATGTATGTATGTATTACCTTATATGTATATATGTCATTATTCAGTTTATTTCAAGATTTCTTACCAATAGAGAAGGAACCAGTTTCTAACTTAGATCCAAGACTCTTTCGTATGTATATAGTACAAAAATTATTAAAAATACGATGAGGTAAAACAAATAGTGTATTAGGTTTACGCTCAGGAAAAATAGAAGGAAAAGTCTTTTATGTTCCGTGAGTACTCTCTTCTACGGATAAACGGGGAGAGAAAAAATTAGAGAGCGAAAAGGACAAACGAGTCTCAGTCACTATCAATATTAAATTCTTATAATCACTTCCAATATCACACACTTATACAGACACACCCACAAACTCATTTCTACGCATCTTAGAAAGAAGGGAATCAAACGAGCTAATGTTTGAGACAACCGAGAAATTTGGAGTAAAGACGGCATGTCACTGATGATGTCGGGAATGGTAACGAAAGGACTCTGAAAACCCAACTTAATAAATGATTGATTAAAAAGTTTGATCATTAGTTAATTGGAAAATTGGTTGACTAGATATTTGAAGGAATGAGAATGACCCCCTTCGGTCAGACAATGACCATGGTTTGCACCTAGAGAGTTAACCCTCTGAGGCACAGTCTGGGCAAGTTGTTTTTATGGTAGACCAGCAGTCGCCATGCATACCGGCCTCCTCTCTCCACGTCACTGTTGTCCAAGGGAAGGCAAGGGCCGATACAGCTTGGCACCTGTGCGTCGCAACTCGTTTCTACAGCTGAGTGAACTGACACGTGAAATAAAGTTTCTTGCTCAAGAACACAACACGCACCCGGTCCGGAATTCGAGCTCACCACCTCAGATCGTAAGCTCGACGTCTAACCACTGAGCCACGCGCCTTCACACTAGATATTTAATGATATTTAAAAAAAAAGCAGTAAAATGAGACCGGTAGATGTGTTTCTTATTGACATTATGACCATGACCATCCCAAGTGACAACAACGTGGTTCAATACACGATTTCACATCACGAATCGAGAAAAACTAAAATACAAAAGCTTAATCTTTACCATTGAGCGATATTTTCTATCAATCTCTCAAATTACATAAAAAAAACTCTGCATCGGTGTTAATTAATGTTTTTGATTCGTCTATGATCAATTTTGATTATATTAATAAAACCTCAATACTACATAGATTAAACAAAACGTTTCATAAGAGAAGCAACTGGAATGTTATAATAAGACAAATCTGGACGGCCATTTTCATATCCTACTCAATGTGAATGTTTTGTTAAAACACCAAATACAGCAATATTTGCCATAAGAAAGCTTTTTGTACAGACGGCAATGAATATCCTACATTCAGTAGGATCAACATCGCCATTTGGTATTGATGCAGCTTCCGTCGCTAATATTTATATTCAGATGATTTAATAAAAAATAACGATAAGTTCATTGACGAATGTCAGACATTCTGAATGAATTCAAATTTGTCCTTAATTTAAAGAGAAGAAACGAAAATATAGTGGAAAATACTAGTGACCCTCAGAGAAAGGTAAATATTTAAATTTATATCTCTTCAGCCTTTAAGATCAGTGAATATATATATATATATATATAAACCAGCTTAGAGAAGAAGAAGAAACGAAACGAAACGAATCGAATCGACGCGAAGGCGCTCAGTCATACAATAGTGTAATAAATAAAATATATGCATACATACAAACATATTTGTACGTACCTACATCTACATGTATATATACATGCATATATAAATATATATACGTGTGTACAGGACACCACAAATAGACGTAGAACTCAACGAGAAACGAAAACGTAAAAACAGCATGGAACGGACCAATTTTTTAACAACGAAAAAACAGAGTACAAGACAACTACACAAGGAAAAATCCCCTTCATCAGCTGTCCCTATATATTACACGAAGAAATAAATTACAAAAATTTCGTTAGCCGGAATCTATACAAATACAGAAAGTGGACGACTTTATCTACATTGGTACCCCTAATACACTTGGTTTATTTCTTTTCATTGCCGTACATTTTAATCATTACAATGTTCCACTAAACTTCGTATTTCTTCTGCCACATGGAATTTTCGGTCTAGAAAATCAAAAATACCTTTCTCACTGCATAAATGATCATTAAATGCTGTAAACTGTGGAATTGATTTTTGCAAAGATTTAACGTTAATCAGGAAACTAAAATTTATCTACAGCATCTACTGAAATTTCCGTTTATTGAAATCACGATTTTATAAGACTTAGGGGGCGTATATATTTAAGGAATAAAGATTTTAAAAAAATAAACAAACAAAAAAAATACGAGCTACAACTCCTTACCTCAGAGACAATAGATGACAGATGGTCAGAGTAGAACTTTCGACCATTATTACACGGTTCCTTTGTAGAATTACTGGTGGGAAGGATATAAAATCCTTCTTTAGTATCCAGGTTATACACAGAGCATTTCTCATCTTCGACAGCTGCCTTGTTTAAGAATTCATCCAAAGTGATATTTGGTGGAATCAAAGATTCATTGAAATTTGAAGGATAACAAGCAAACGGAACGCGTTCTCTTATAAATACCATCGTTAAAACAGCTGGGGCGTGAAATATTACAAAAATTAAAATATAAATTGTAAGTTTCTTTTGAAATAGACCATATGTTCCACATTTCTTCAATATTTCTTCTGTAATTTCAGATACTGACAAATCTAAAATTGAAATAAATCAAAGACTGTTTCGTTAATAAATTTCTAATGTTAGTTAGTTAGTTAGTTAGTTAATTTGGCTCAAAAGCAAATAGCAAGGCCATGTAGGGGGACATGGAGTTAAGTACAGGGTGGTGTTCATGCAAAGAGTTCAGGCCACTTGAGGTCCAGGGAGGCTTTGAACAAAGCGGTCGTCGGCATCTTCACCATCTCGTCTGGCAGCTTGTTCCACGGATCCGCAACCCGGACGGAGAAAGCTCCTCTCCTTCGATTGAGATGAAATCGTCGCAGGTAGAGCTTTTCGGAATGACCCCGCAGCCGACGCTCTGGAGCAGGAGTGAAGAACAGCTCTTTCGAGAGGTTACACTTTCCGCTTATGATGTTGTGGGCGAGAATGAGATCACCACGGCGGCGGCGTTTTTCAAGAGAATAAAGGTCGAGCGTCCTCAGCCTTTCTTCGTAGGACAAATTTTTGAGACCATGACCATGCGGGTAGCCAGCTTCTGGACTCTTTCGAGATGCTGTATGTCTTTGAGGAGATAAGGAGAAGAGGCTTGAATCCCATACTCCAATATGGGTCTCACCAGCGTGACATAGAGTGGTAGGAATATGGCTGCTGTGAGCATTTCGAATGACCGTCGAATCAAGAACAGAATTCCGCGTGCTTTGTTGGCAGCATGGACGCACTGGGCCGAAGGCGAAAAGGAGGAATCCACCAAGATACCCAGGTCCTTTACCTGATCGGTCCTCTCCAGCAGCAGACGACCCGGCTCGAAATCAAGTTGAGTTGCAGGTGTAGAGCCGACAGGCAGATGACAGCACTTTGACACGTTCAGACACAGGTCCCAATCGTTAGACCACTTCCAAATTTGGTGGAGGCATCGACGAAGATCCTCTATATTACCGCGAGGGGCGACCAGTTTGATATCGTCGGCAAATAGAAGGGTGTGTTGAGTGAGGTCGTCGGGCAAGTCATTTATGAAGACTAAGAACAACTTATTCTGAAATGGAATTTCAAAATCAGTTACGCGTTGCATGACCCTCTGTAAAACCCAGTCCATCTTACAAATGGTAAGATACCGGTAGAATTTCCACGAGTACTTCTAGATGTATTTTAATATTTTCTAAGTAGGTGTTGTCACTGGTAGTCTCTTTTGTTCAAATTTATTTTGTAAACATTTACGTTGGATTATTCAAAACATTTAAAGGGTTGACAACTTGAAATGTGTAAAATGACAAGTAAATATGTATACAAACATAGACACACACACACACACTCACACACACACTTACACATCTACACATTTATACACTCACACATATAAGACAATGAAGTAGCATGAAATATATTAACTACAGAACCTAATATAACAGCGTTGAATAAACAGTTCACAAAACACAATAATATATTTTTATGTTTATATATATATGTATATATATATATATATATATGTGTGTGTGTGTTTGTGTGTGTGTGTGTGTGTGTGTATGTATATATATATATATATATATATATATATACATATATATGTGTGTATGTGTATGTATATGTATATATATATATATATATATATATATATATATATATATATTATATATATATATATATATATATATATAATATATATATATATATATATATATATATATATATATATATATATAAACACGTATTCATACACAGACACCAGCACACACGCATGCACACACATATGTACATTCATTCAAACGCAGAAAAACATGATGCCATTATAAAACGAAAAGAAACGAAAATAAAAGATAATCTTCAGACCTTTGAATTCTTCAACATTTAAATCCTCGTGTAATTCCTTTAAAACGCTTGCTTCATTCTCCATGTTACACTCAGTGGGTGTCTCGTTGCAATCTCTACTGAAAAAAGGCCGCCTAATGACGTGTTTATTAAAACAGACTGGTTCGTACAATTATATTAGACTACGGGGCGTAAAAACAAGACACTCATTAGCTGCTAAATCGGTAGTTTATCGGCATTTCATTCGTGCTTACTTTCTGAGTTTAAATTCCGCGGGCCGACTTTACATTTTGTCTTTTGGGGGTTAATAAATAAGTACTAGTCGAACACTAGGGTAAATATATTCGACCGGGCCCGTCCCCTACATTTCAGCCCTTCTGCTCTTCTATTTCAGAAAGGATTTGGGGTGTGTGTGTAAAATGATGATTTAATGTTATTATACATTCTATAACCACATGAATGACTGCTTGGTTATGAAACTCGCTTTGCACCCACGGTTTCGGGTTCTGTCCCACTGCGCGGCACTTTAAGCATCTTCTTTTTTTACTAGAGCCAGTCTATGGAAGCCCATGGAATACATATATAAGCATATATATATATATACGTATGAGCTTCCTTTTGTTCCTTGCCACTCCTTGACAGCTGGTGTTGGTTTGTTCACCTCCCCGTAGCCTAGCCGTACGGTAAAGAAGCCGACTGGATAAGTACTAAGTACCAAACTGAAATAAAAACTGGGGTGAATTTGTTCGACAAAACTCTTGAAAGAGGTGCAACAGTATGGCCGTACTTTAGTGGCTGAAACGAGGAAACGATTAAAAAAACACACACACATATATACAACATACGTTCACGCACACACACACACACACACACACACACAAATTACATATATTTTTTAGTTTATATTTTTGTAAAATTATATCATTAAAATAGCCAACTGGCAGATTCGTTAGCACATCGGACAATAAGCTTAGTGCCACTTTGCCGCGCACAACGCCGACGAGAGGAGGATCGCTAGGCTGGAATTACTGTCGAAAAGACCTCTTTCTCCGCGGATCAGTTTTGTGTGTAGCGGAATCATTGGTCTCCAGAATGCCGCCCTTCTCTGTCAAATCAGAATGATATGGTTGAAATATTTTCAGTTTCGCTTTTGCTACACTCCTATATACTGAGTATACTTAAAACAAATTACTCAGCAAGAAACTATTTCACTAATCCGGTTCCTGTAGCGTTTGCGTGTGAATGTATGCGTGTGAGTGTCTATGAGTATCTGTTCGTCTCTATGTGGCCGTGTCTTCGTGCCTATCTAATTGTGAGTCTATACAGTACATGTAAATTTGGGGTTGTATAACAGTTTTTTGTCTATCTGCCTCTGTGTCTGCACATACAGGTTTTGCATACATACATTCATACATACAGGCATACACACGTATCTATCTATCTATCTATCTATCTATCTATCTATCTATCTATCTATCTATCTATCTATCTATCTATCTATCTATCTATCTATATATATATATATATATATATATATATATATATATATCGAAAAAATCCTTCCATGGCGGATAACTGAAGAGATGGCGGCGTGGGTTTCCGCCCCGACATCCGAAACTCGGAGTTTTATCATGGCTACCGAATAATTGTCACATATTATATTTACAGATAAATTCCCCTATTTACACAATATCAAGGTCGCTTTCATTCTTTTGTTGTCTTACCATTTTTATCAATATATATATATATATATATATATACCAAAGTAAGCACATAAATGCGAAACAAGGTGGGGAATGTAGTACTCGAGTACCGGAGGCTATATCACAAAAACTGCTAGTCAGAGTTTTACGTTCCCGTTCGTTGGACACTTTAAATTGAGGTCGATTTGTTCGACAAAACTCTTGAAGCAGATTCTCAATCTAAACTGTCCGACTAAAAGAAACGTCAAACTCCAAATATGACAACGTTTTTGGTGACATTTTTGTGATGTTTTTGCAGTTTTAATAATAATCTTGTCTACTATAGGCACATGGCCCGAGATTTTGGGGGAGTGGCCAGCCGATTAAATCAACTCCAATACGCAACTGGTACTTAATTTATCGACTCCGAAAGGATGAAAGGCAAAGTCGACCAAAGCGTAATTTGAACTCAGAACGTAAAGACAAACGAAATATCGTTAAGCATTTCACCCGGCGTGCTAACGTGTCTGCCTATATAATATAATATACTATATAATAATATACTATATAATAATATACTAGGCGCAGGAGTGGCTGTGTGGTAAGAAGCTTCCCAGCCACATGGTTCCTGGTTCAGGCCCACTGCATGACATCTTAGACAAGTGTCTTCAACTATAGCCTCGGGCCGACCGAAGCTTTGTGAGTGAATTTGGTAGACGGAAACTGAAAGAAGCTGGTCGTATATATATATATATATATATTAGAAGAAAAGAGGTAATCAGAAGATCAGATGGTTCATATTTATAGATATTTATTTATATATTACATTTTTTAATGATATGATCTGAATGATATGATATATATATGTAAAAAATGTAATATATAAATAAATATCTATAAACATGAACCATCCGATCTTCTGATTACCTCATTTCTTCTAATATATAATACCTGTACATCATCTCCAAACCTTCCAATATATATATATATATATATATATATATATATATATATATTATATATATATATATATATATATATATATATACATACATATATATATATATATATATATATATATATATATATATATATATATGTATATATATATATGTATGTGTGTGTATATGTTTGTGTGTTTGTGTTTGTCTCTCCAACATCACTTGACAACCAATGTTGGTGTGTTTACGTTCCCGTAACTTAGCAGTTCGGCAAAAGGGACCGATCGAATATGTCGTAAGAGATAAGCAAATACATTAAGATACGAATTAAAGTATGATAAAATAAAATAAAATAAATGTCCTATATATTGAATTCCGTGTATAATAATGACTCTTCAGAAAATATGTCCATAGCTAAACAGTCAGATGCAGGCAGGAAACAAGGCATTTATCTCTCTCTCTCTCTCTCTCTCTCTCTCTCTCTCTCTCTCCCACTATATCTTCCATTCTATATAAACTCCATGTACTCTAATAATCGAATGTCAAGTAAAAGTCGATAAATGTCCTTAAAATTACACACAAACGTCTGCAACGGAACGATAGATGAAACATCAATGATGGATCGAAAATAATCAGCGTCGAACAAATCTCTCTCTTTCTCTCTCTCTTTATCTATCTGTCTAAAAGCGGTGCTCCAGCATGGCCGCAGTCAAATGACTGAAACAAGTAAAGGAGTAAAAGACTATATATATAGATGTAAGACAAAAGACGCAGCAGGTATATTGGTTTGACCCCCCCCCCCCGGTAAAAATGGAGAGCCTACTACTTTTCGAGACTACACTCTTCGAGAAAGAATTAAGAGGGAATGAAAAAAATGAATAAGAAGGAATGAAAAAAAAACAGTTCAGCATTATTTTATATCTGTGTGCATACAGCCATACACACGCACACACACGCATATATATATATATATTATATATATATATATATATATATATATATATATATATATGCAATAAAAATGGTAAATAATTTTCCTGCGGTTTTTCATGTAACCAACAATTATTTACCGGTAAATTTCGGTATGTAAATACGACAAATTAATTGTCAGGACCTTTGTAAGGTTCAGTATATAGTAAAGAAAAAATAAGATGGCTAGCAGCAAGCTGTTTCGCCTCATACCGAAGGAATTAGAAATGGCAGTCAAAAACGGTCTTTGACTGCCATTTCTAATTCCTTCGGTATGAGGCGAAACAGCTTGCTGCTAGCCATCTTATTTTTTCTTACTATATATATATATATATATATATATATATATATGTATACATATAACTTGATGAGTAGATAAACAGGAAGAGAAGTAAAGATTAGTGACTGAAGGAAGGGGTAGCAACGTGTGTCACATGCAGGTTATTGACACCTAAACTAATGTATCTCATAATGTGCATATGTCTATGCGCTTCTGCATCGCATGCTTTACTAGAATTTCTGCAAGTAGGTATAGGCTCGTGTTCCTTGCGCAAATAGGTAAAAGATGAAAGATGAAAGTAGGTTCTACATTACGATATGATGTTGGCTATGTATAAGTATGTATGTATGTATGTATGTATGTATGTATGTATGTATGTATGTATGTATGTATGTATGTATGTAGGTGTGTGTATGTATGTCATTATTCAGTTTCTTGCCAATAGAGAAAGAACATGTTTCTAACCTACATCCAAGGCTCTTTCATTGGAATTTCAACATCAACAACAAGGTATTTTGTATGTATGTATGTACGTGTGTATATATGTATGTATATACGTATGTACGTATGTATGTAACCTAGATCCAAGACTCCATTATTGGAATTTCAACATCAACAAGGTATTTTTGTTTGTATGTATGTACGTATGTATGTATGTATGTATGTATGTATGTATGTATGTATGTATGTATGTATTTATGTATGTATGTATGTATGTGAAAATTTGTATGTTTTATGTATGTATTCTCATGCATACTGTTGCATATCTAGACATGCTCATATATATTTAAACTAGCAGTATCGCCCGGCGTTGCTCGGGTTGTAAGGGAAATAAGTATATAAGCATTTTTAGAGAGTTATAGCCAAAAAATAGCAAAAAAAATGCATTAAAAATTGAAAAAAAATTAAGGTAAATTTTTTTTAAATCGTTGACACATCGTAGATATTTTTAGAGAGTTACTTCCCTTATATAAAAGCGAAAAAAATGCATTAAAATGGAAAAATATGATGGTAAATTTTTTTAAAATCGTAGACTCATCGTAGACGCGCGCTAATACCCAGAAGGGCTCGATATGAATCACGACTATAAGATACCCGCTTTTGGTTAAACTGCACCGCAAAATGTGGGAGTAATTACGAATGTAAATCGAAGGGGACAGACACACAACTTCACTCTTATATAAAGATGCTTTTTTTTTCAGTCATAGAGTTAGATTTATGAAGGTCTTCAGTAGAAAATCCTTCGAATTCTGACTCGCTGCTTGATATAATGAAATTCGTATCCATTTTTTGTCAGAATTACAAATTTTGAAAACACAATAGGAACAAATTTCGGAAAAAAATCTCCCATAATTCACGGAATTAAAATTACATTTCGATTTTTGTACAAAACTGTATTTGAAGTGTTTACGAAGTATAATACGTGTTTTCACGAATGTACTAAAGAGATTTACTCTGATATTCTCATTTAAATATGAATAGGTAAATTCGGGCGGCTTGGTAACGAAAGGGTTTATATAAGTGTCGTCTGTTTATACATAAACACTGTTTCATAGTTTCAGTTTAGTCTTCCTCAAATCACTGTCGCTAATTTACTCTCTTCCAAGAACATTTTCACTCACTGTTATCTGTTAGCTTCCCATACATTTTACTCATGTATCTATCAGCGTGATAGACAGAAACAAATATTACATTTACTTTCATTTTATTCGTTGCCCACTGTGTGTGTGCGTTTGCGTGTGGTGTAAACCAGACTAAGAAAAGCATTTGACACACACACCAGAATGTGAGTTTTCTGTAAATTTTGCTTAATTGGAGTTTAAATTTTAAAAACTGGACCTGGCATGACGCGATGCATTGTACTCTTAAAACTGCTAGGTAAATTGTAATTGAAGAAATCCTATATTGTAGATTTGTATAACTCCCAAAGGGAGGCAGAAAAAATCTGCCTTTTATAATAAGAGATGATAAACTTCTGGAAAGTTTTACAGATTTTTACAGTTCCGGTGATGAATTGAACCTGTAGTCTTCGAATTAGCTTTGTCTTTCCTGGTTTTGAGAAGCCTATTTTCTCAAGATTGGTATTTAGGCAGTATGTTACATATCCCAGGTCTCCGATAGTTACAGGTATAAACCTGAACTTGTAACCTGGATAGAGTAACTGCAGATTTCTCAATAGTTCAGCGTAGGTGTTCTCTTTTTCACTGATCTTCAGCTAATTTCCACAACTGTGCACAGTTTCTCCAAGAGACCACCATCTCTTGGCAGTGTGCTTCTAAAGTAAACAAACGTGTCACTAACTTATAATTTTGTTCCTTTCACAAAAATGTTTGGTTCAGAATTTGCTTGTCCTGGCACCGGAGTAGACATTACTTTGGTTTTCCCCAGAATAATTGCGAGTCCGAAATGTACATATGCAGTGGAAAATCTGTCCATTAAATGTTACCTATCCCCCCCACCTCTGATTCAGCCAACAAATTAGCATCCTCAGCATAAAGTAATTCTCCAACAAGTGTTTTGAAAGTCTTTGCTTTGCTGTTAAACCGGCTCAAATTTAAAATGCGACCAGATGTCCGAAATTTGATTCCGTTTCTCCTGTTGCAATCCTTGAAAGCATACCAAAGCGATGCAGCAAAATAAATAGAGAAAAGTGTAGGGGCAGGAGTATCTCCTTGTTTGACACCGTTGTCCACTGAAAATTCATGAGATATCTCACCATTAAAGAGTACCCGAGCTTTCATGTTCCTTAAAGATGCTCACAAAATGTGTGGGGTAACCAAACAATCGACAGTGCCTCTCTGTTTAACGTATCAAATGCCTTATGAAGACCTGATATAGTAGCATTTGTTCCTCTATGCATTTCTCTTGAACCTGTCTCACAGAAAATATCATGTCCATTGTTCCTCGCTCAGGTTTGAAACCACGCTGTTCTTTAGGAATCACATTTGGACACACATTCTCAACGAGACGATCTAACATGATCGTGGAAAGTATCTTTCTGGTATGTGCCAGGAGAGTTATCCCTCTAGAATGACCACACACTGCTTTTTGGCCCCTTACCCTTGTATACAGAGATTAGAATGCCATTTATCCATTCTTGTGTCACAGAAGACTCATTCCAAACTTGAGTTACTAGGTTATGAATTTCAGATGAAATATGATCTCCACCTGCTCTCATAATTTCAACTCGAATAACATCCAATCCAGCAGCTTTATCTGAGCTCAATTTGCATAATGCCAGATTAACCTCTTCAATAGAAGCTGTATTGTTCGTGTGTTCATCTCTCTTTGCGGAATGTTGTTTATGATATCCATGTTCACTACATTTTAGCAGACGCAACCCATTCTTGTTCACCTTTCGTATTCTGTAACTATTCTGTAACGCCCAAGTACATTCCAAACACCATAGTCTCTACCAACACATGTATTAAAGTCACCAAGTACAGCCAACTACTCATTCAAAGGCACTGACAGAATACTTCTCCTAAGCTCTTCATAAAACGCATGAATATTTTCCTCACTAGCTGAAAGTATAGGAGCATAAACGGGGAAAACAGTTACAAAACGTATACAAGAATGAAGGATCCGTAGTTTCATTATGCGTGTATATATGCTTTGTGGTTGTTCTAGGTCTTTTAGCAAATCACTTCTAATTATAAACCCAACACCGCTTTCCCTTTACTCTCCTTTCGGCTTCCCAACCCAGAATAATGTGAAACCTGCCGCTTTTCCGACAAGATGATCTTCATCTGAACATCTTATTTCAGAAAGAGCTGCAATATCAACATTAAGACGACTTAGCTCCTTAGTTACTAGAGCTGTTCTTCATTCAGGTATATCTGCTCGATCTAAAAGGGTTCTCACATTCCAACAGGCCAAGTTAAGAGAAACTTTTTCCCTTGCATACTTGCTATCATTGCTTATATCAATTCTTTGTTAATTCTTGCTCAATTGAACCACATTTAGCTGCAGTAAACTAATCAGCAGAAACAGGACAGTCACTTTTTAGTGCACCTTCTCTAGCACCTTCCCAGTATATCCAGGTGA
This sequence comes from Octopus sinensis, assembly GCF_006345805.1. Lineage (NCBI taxonomy): Eukaryota > Metazoa > Mollusca > Cephalopoda > Octopoda > Octopodidae > Octopus > Octopus sinensis. The sequence continues at coordinate 64,381,034 of NC_043009.1, forward strand.
GCAGTGTTCTCCTTAAAAGGACTGATCAGACACAGTATTCTCCACCAATAACAGTCCTTGTCCATGAAAACACGTTAGCGATGTTAAGATAAGAACCCTGCCGCCTTATGTGCAGATTTGTAACTGTATGCTTCCAACCGGTCAGGTCTGCATACATCGCCACGCCTCTATCGCCATAGGACTTTTGAAAAATGATTGTACGATGATGGTGTTTTGCCGAGGATGTCTGTACTTCATTAGATTTCAGTGACAAACACTTGTACAAAACTTTTGCCACTCTCTGGGTCAAAATAGTAGATTCCATTGACAAGCAAAGCAAGATGACTAGTACTAAGGTGACATCATGTTTTATATCGGGGTACCTTCTCCTAGGCTTTTCCTCAAAAGAAGACCTCAAGCCAGCAGTGGTAAGTGAATTTGAATTCAGAGCTTAATTCTCCTATACTGGTTTTCCTAATCAAGACTTCGTTTCAAAACAGGGGCCCAGTCTGACCCCATCAACACTCATGGCTTTGATAGTGCAGCCAATTAAGGGACTGTCATTACTACGACCTGGTTTTATGTCAGAGTGTCCTTCTCCTAGAAGAGTTGCCTTCACCACAGCTAGTGAGCCCCATCTATCCACCCCCTCAGAAACTACACATGAGCTCTTCTACCCTTTGACAGGTCTTTTCTTCCTGCAGGGTGTCCAACAATTACCCTCTTCGCCAAGTAAGCTTGGTGGGTTTGCCAGTTTAGTCGCCGTCTACCCGACCGTGCAACAGGTTGCACTGGATTACATGTTACCAGTAAACGCCCAATAACGACCAGACAGATGTAATTATGAATAATTACGCGCGCGCACACACACACACACACACGCACACACACACACACACACACACGCACGCACGCACGCACGCACACACACAAACACACAAAGCCACTGAGAAATGCTAATGAACTTTTAGGAAAATGACGAAAATAAACAAGACGAATTATAATAATTAATAGGTTTTCGTTGTAGGTCTGTTGTATTTTTTTGGGGGGTATTTGTATAATTATTGTAATTATACAAATCCTTGAAACATTTATGTAAAGCAACGCTCTGTTCATGCTTTGCAAAAATATTCTTGGAATATTCCTGTGTTCGATACTCAAGTCTGTCTCCTTCCTTTTTTGCCTCTGTTTTTCCTCACCCACTCTCTCTCTCTCTCTCTCTCTCTCTCTCTGTTTTTCCCTCTCTTTCCCTTCCTAATACTCTCCTCCGTTTCTGCTATCCCTCTGCCCTCCACGACTCTCTTTCCCTTTCTCTTTCCTCCCACCCTCACGTGACCGGTGGCTATCTAAGCCCTTGCCATTCTTTTCCCTTTAGCCTCCATCTTGATCAGTCACGCTTCTTTGCGCTCCGTCACTTGGTCTTCCCGAGTTTGTTTTACTTCTTCCTTCATTGGTCGAAAGAATTGACAGAGTTTGATTCACAGTGACAAAAGCGAAAGGCGGATACTTCGTTGAGTCTATGATCGAGGGTTTTTCTCTGATTTAAGAAAATACATTAAGAAAATACTTCACCAGAATCTCTCAGTTATTTCCATTTTGTAGATGTTTTTTCAAAATAAGTTTAGGTGATCTAAAACTTCTGGATAGCAGTAGTAGTAGTAGTAGTAGCAGCATATATATATATATATTATATATATATATATTATATATATAATATATATATATATATATATATATGTATATATATATATATAATTTCAACAATTGAGGGTAAAATAATTAATTATTAATCAATTTCACCAAGTATTCAGTATGTAAAGGGACCATTTAAGGCGAATTCAAAATATTACATTTTATAAAGGGCTTAGTAAAATAAATTAAATGTGGCAAAGTAATTTATTTTACTAAGCCCTTTATAAAATGTAATATTATATATATATATATATATATATATATATATAATATATATATATATATATATATATACTGTTATGTCTGGGGAGAGTCATTTTCTTTTTGTGCAATAGTACTTAATAAGGCACTTTGGCTTGCTCATAACAAAGCTGGTCTCACCCGAGAAGAAATTAATGTTGTGTTGGCAGCCAGAAGATCTATTATTAAATTTGATGATAAGTTGTGGGTCCGTAAAGACACACCAGATAGTTTCGATATACCAATGGGAAGTTCTGATTCAGCACAGATAGCTGATTTGGTCTGTATATATATTCTTTTTGAAATCGCTGAAGAGTTCCCTAACATTTATGGAGGTCTATATCGTGATGATTGTTTACTTTACCTCCAAAATGTTTCCAACCAAAAGGTACAAAAAGTTAAGAATAGTTTAGTTAATTTTTTCAGTAGAATGGGCTTAAAAATCGTTTTTGATGACGATCTGACGAAGGCCAACCTTTTAGATATTACGCTTAATTTACACAGTGACTCTTACTTCCCATATCATAAACCGTTGACCAATCTTAAGTACATTAGCAAATTTAGTAATCATCCTGGAGCAATTACTAAGAATTTAGTTAAGAATATTTCATTTAGATTATCTAAATTATCTGCTAATGTTGATATTTTCAATAATAACGCTGAATTCTATAACTCTGCCTTAATCAAAGCAGGTTATACAGAAAAAATTTTCTACATTGATTCTGCTCAGTCTAATTGTAAATTCAATAATGTAGATAAGATTTCTAGTCGTAAAAGAATTATTGATAACAAACATAACTTACGCACCGATACAAAGCGAATGAAGGCAGATAACCCCTATTTATTCCCCTATTACCGATCTAAAAGTAAATATAACACCTTCAAAAGTAATTACGCTATGAATACTGGTAAAAATATTTGGTTAATAATTCCTTACGGGAGACAAATTAAATCTAATCTCCCACTGCTGTTTCGTCAAGCTATTGCTAGGAATTTTCCAAACAATTCTAGATATTACTCTATAATTAATTCACATAAGGTTAGGATAGGTTTTTCAAACACAAAAAATCTCTTGCAAATTGTATCTTCTCATAATAACAAACTGTTAAATATTAATACATTTACTAATACTAACATTAATTTAGCTAATACCATCCAACCCTCTAGAAATATTAATAACAAGGTTATTGTATCTGAAGTCAATTCCAATAGAATTAAATTTATGTCAAGTAACTCTAAGATTAAAAATTCTATATACCAGTGTATAATCAGTACTCATAATAAAGTACGATTTTACATTGGAAGCACATCGTTAGAGTTATCTAAAACAATTTCTATCCATTACTCAACATTTAGGGATAGAAATAAACGGAATAGTACCGGTCTCAGCAAACTGATTTGGGATTTAAAAGACCACAATGAACAATTTCATTTAGAATGGTTGATCCTCTCAATTTCGATACCATATGACAAAGGCAAGAAATTCTGTCTTCTCTGCAATTCTGAGCTATTTTTCATTATTTTTTACAAAAATACTCTAGTAAACACGGTTATAGAACGGGCATACAGATGTAAGCATTGGCAGAAACATACTTTTAGTGCATATAAGTAGTCTCTATCATTATATATAGTTTAAACTTTAATTTCCTTTATATTAACATTCACTATTAATATCCCTACTCTTTCTGTTAGCTACTTATGACGTTATATCATATAACGTTTTTTTAAACAATATTAATAGCGTTCTGTCTATCGCTATACGAATCCATCATTTTTTGCTAAAATGTCGTATTGACGAGTTTCGTTTTTTCACTTTCCCGAAGAGAAGATTGCATTGTTTATACCTTTTATTCTTTTGAATAGTATCAGTGGAATTTTCGAAACATATGTAGAAAGTAAAAATACTTGTTTAAACCTGCGTTAACTCCATTTTTATTCATATATATATATATATATATATATATATATATATATATATAATATATATATATATATATGTGTGTGTGTGTGTGTATATATATATATATATATATATATGTATGTATGTATATGTATGAAGTTGAAAACCAAGAGAAGAGTGGAGATTTATTCACAGCCAAAACTTTTTTATTAAGATGTTTTCTACAGCATATATAACAATGACCGATATATGTTTCTACTGCAGCAACTGCACACTGCTCCTTATGCAATTATGCATCCTAGTCGCTGCAATTTCATCAAGGGTCCATCACTTACGACATTTTCAAAGTGAGCTAATTCAAACAAGCTTCCTGCGTTGGTATTCTGTTGAAGGTGATAGCGTTATTTTTTAAAATCGAATTCTACTCTTATAATCACCTCTACTCGTATTATAGTTGAATCTTGGTCTTAAAATGTATATCTATATTACAATTGTAGCAATTTTTTAACCCTAGGACAACGGTTTCTTTTATGAAGCGACTCAGTTGCATTGACGGTAATTATTTCGGCTGACACCAGCAATTAGCGCACGACAATGGTTCGACGTATATTTACGTCAACCGCTTTTGTGCAAATACCGTTTATTTACCTAAACTATATCCCTCTCCAAGAAGCTCATGCAGTTTTCTTCCCGAATAAGATCACTCGACAGCACTACTCAGATCAGCTTCATGTATTTACAATCACGTGAACTCAAAACTTGGCTTTCGTGTGTGGTAGCGTTCAAAACAATGGTGTCTAATTTCCTTACGTTTCACTTTTGCTTTTCATACTGTGCATCTCTTTGAAGCGTTTGTGTTCTTGGCGGTGGGGGAAGCGGTAGGGGAAAATATCAATGTTCCTTCACCGTGCGATGAGGGGAGAAGCCGGTGTAGGGACATCTACGCGTTCTGTACTTTAGCAGGCCTCATGTTTCTATCATTTCACGGAACAATAGATTCCTGTATGTCAATCCATCCCCCACACCGCCAAACATCTGCCAAATCAAATTTGAGTTCACGGCACACATGTCAACTATATACTAGAAGATTTTTTTGTGCTATTTCACAAATTTTCTCTCCAATGTGTGTGTCGTCGCAAGCTAATCTGAGCTATCGACCCCACCCATCCCTTCTTTGTATGAAACAACTACACTCGGTTTCAGTATGGCATTACTGTCCATATCTTCTTTCCTAATGTCCTTAACTCTTGCAGAATGCATTGTGCATAACATGCAGATGTTTTTCTTGTCATACCACACTAGAATGAGAAAGCCACTATCGGTGAATCTATACGCTATTTCCCCCTTTCGAAGTTTTATCTTGTAAAGATTGGGTGGCATGTTTTTCCTGTGCTTCCTCACAGTCCTACAGATATTAATCCTCGCCTGCATGAAGAGGTCTCAACTGGAAAACCAGTTGTCCATATCAATATTGTAGCCTTTGTCAACATGACATCAGTTGATGCTACAGTAGATGTGAAAAGATCCAATCTGGCCCGACAAAGGTAGATTTTGTAATTTCACGCGTACCCACAGGCTCTGCCAGTTGACTGGCATACTTTATAAACCTTGATTCCAAAGCCGGCACGTTTGGTCAGGTTGTATTGTTTGAAGTGGAGCCTTCCCTTGAATTTCCAGAAACTCTCGTCCATACAAGTGTCCTGTGTGGGGATGCACATCATTCTGAAATTGTCAGCCACTTCATCAATGATGTATTTTGTGCAGCCTGTCATCCTGGTTCTCGCCTGTGTTGAAATGTAGATTTTGAAGAAGCGTCAAAAATCCATCACGTAGCATTGTTTCCGGAAAGAAAGGTGTCGAAGTGGCTGGATCCTGATTACAATATGATGCCAAGGTTGGTTTCTTCACGATGTCCCTCCATATCAGCAAGGCAAACAGAACTTTGATTTCGTTCCCTGTGGTTGGGAAACCAATCACTGCCATGCCCGTGTCTGTCATGCCGGAGATGGTTTTCAGCTTAGTCATTCATTTCGTCCGCTAAATATTGGAACATTTCATCCGTAAAAAACTCATGGAAGATTTCCATTGGCAAACTTCCATATTCAAGGTTTGCTTTTATGCTGGGTGTACCAGTAAACCCATGCCGTCGGACGAAATTAATCTCTCGCTAGCCACACGACATTCTGTTGTCGGGAGTTTTTCAGTGCTGCCCGGCTGTACCGTTGATTCACCGGAATATCATCATCGCTATCGGAATCATCTGTTTCCGAACTAGGAAAATACTCACTCTCCGAGTCATCGTCCAAACCCGAAGAAACAACTGGTGAGGTGGTGGAGTCTGGGTGTGATTTGGCGCGATGACCGTAAATTCAACGAAAGAGGACGCGACGTCGAAGTTGACGGAGCCAGAGTTGCAAGACGAGTCTATTGGGTTGTAAATATTTACATGAAGCATCTAATTGACCTCTCAGTTGGCAACTGAACCGGTACTAACTCACTGAGACACGGCAAACGGCGTATAACCACCGATTTAAAGCATATTCACTGTGTGCGTACATTTACGACCACAGTTTTAAAAGGGTTAATTCAGAGGTATTTAACTTCATTTGGCTCTATATTCAGTTAATATTATTGTTATAATTATATTTAATCGTAATCTTTGCATAAATATCATTAATTATCAGAATCATTATTTTAACTAGTGTAATTACTATAGATGATAAGTCGTGTTTATTTAAATCGTTCAAGCGTATATTTTTGTCCATAGAAGACATCTCATTGCCTGTTCGTGTCTAGTGTTTAGACTGAATTTGGAACCACACGGTTGGTAAGCAAAGTTATTACCACATAGCCACGCCTGCACCTATATGCAGAATGTTTCAAAAAAATAAATAAACCATTCAGTCCCACTGCGCGGCACCTTGGGCAAGTATCTTCTACTATAGCTTCGGGCCGACCAAAGTCTTGTGAGTGGATTTGCTAGATGGAAACTGAAAGAAGCCTGCCGTACACATACATATATATATATAGTTATATATATAGTTATATACATACATATACATACATACATACATATACATACACACACACACACACACACACACCACACACACACACATATATATATATATATATATATATGTGTGTGTGTGGTGTATGCATGTATATGTATGTATTTGTGTGTCTGTGTTTGTCTCCCCACCATCGCTTGACAACCGATGTTGGCGTGTTTACGTCCCCGTAACTTAACTGTTCGGCAAAAGATACCGTCAGAATAAGCAGTAGGCTTACAAAGAATAAACCCTGGGGTAGATTTGTTCGACTAAAGACAGTGCTCCAGCATGACCGCAGTCCAATGACTGAAACAAGTAAAAGAGTTAAAGACTAAAAGAGAATTCTATCATATTTGAAGAAGTATTGAGATCTTTTATGCAGTGTGTTATCCAAGTCGTATGCATCCCTGGTAGATACGACAGGGGCTGAAAAGTTTATGCGCTGACTATGAAGGAATGGTCCTGGTGCTATTAATTTCAGCGCTTCTAATTAACGACTGCATTATTTCTCTCCAGATAAACTGACTTCGGACTGTTCAAAGAACACTTTTAGGGTAATTGGCAGCGACTTCTCTTGAAAACGGGTAAAGTTTGGCATCGTGGTATTATCAAGTACCTGCAGAAAAAGAGCTTATCTCCCAATGGCATTTATGCTAAAATGGTAGCTACATTAGAGGATGACGTTCCAGCTTTATCAACAGCTCGAAAGCGGGCAGCTGAATTTGGAAGGGGAAGAGAGAATTTTGAAGATGACCCGAGGTCTGGACTTTTCCGCCGATCCCCGGATATGGCATAATATGCTCAATACTACAACTTTTGTTATTATAATTCGTACAAAGAAATACGTACCATGTCGAACTTCTACGTTTTACTCTCTATATACATCATTACCATTCATCTGCTTATCATTTTCACTGCTTCAAAGTCGCTATCATCTTTCTACCAATACCCGTTTTCTGATTCCTGTATGTTATATATTTTCTCTCTTTCTCTCAAACAGCATATATTTCTCTATCCGAAGAAGCTATTCCTCAAAACGTCAGCACCCACTTTTCTTGATGACATGCGTACATATTGAAAAACGAGAACTGATGTTTATTCATAGAAATCGTCCACAGACCACCATTAGTTTCTACACCATTGTATCTAGAGAATACGTATCTGTTATGTACTGAAGCGGAATTAAATTAATGTTATATTTTAGTCTTGTGTCAACGTCTGTAAATAACAATTTCCAATTTGAGCAGAAAAGCATTAATTTTGAAGAGAAGGTTTCGCATTAAACCCAGTTCTTGGTTGGCTGGTATTTTATTTTATCGATCACGAAAAGACGAAAGCGAGAGATGACCTAGGAATAAATAGGACTGAGACCGTAAATCAGTTAGACAAATTACTGCAGGATATAATGTCCGGCGGTCAAAATAAACACCACCACCACCACCACCACAACCACCACCACCACAACCACCACCACCACGAACAACAACAATACTAGTAAACAATTACCTTCGTTAGCATGAAACTAACGACTAACAGAGAGTAAAATATTTTGGAGATATACTCAACATTGAAACACACGTAATTTATCACATTGAAATTATTTGAGACCAAAAATTAAATCGAGTTCGTATGTTCCACTGTTTTGATGCCCGTTCCATTCGAGAGGATTCCATTACAGCACTTAATCGCTTCCCGATGTCACCAGTTAGATCGTCGCAAATTTTATCCCCGCATTGAAAGTCTGAGATTTGTACACTTGTAATAATAAAAAATAAATGTAATGAATAATTAGCAAATATCTAAACTAAAGCAACATATTGACGTAAATGTGATTTTAAATGTTTCGACATTTCACGTTTGTTTACATTAAACTCAAAAATTCTGCTTTTCTACAAATCTACAAATTGTCCATGTCTTCAAGTGTTTGAAGTAAACAAGCATCCTTCGTTTCAGGAAGTAAAAGGACCAGCAAACCAGCAACAATTCCGAAGACTCCAAAGATGCTTAGCGGTATCCAAGAACCGTATACAGAAAGTCCAAGCATCGGTGCTGAAATGAGACCACCAAATCGAGCAAATGAGGAAGCCGTTCCCATGCCACCGTTGCTGAAATATAAAAAGAAAGTAAATACATTTTACTTCAATACAGATAGAGATATTTATCTATATATCACTCTGGTGTATAAATATGAGGATATATCTACATTACAATTATAAGTCCAATTATAAGTCCAACACAATTATAATGTCATAAAGCTTGATACAACGACATTGCATGTATATGGTAATCAGCTAAAACTATTGTTTAGAGAAGCCAAATTAAAAAAAATATAAAACAGTGTTCGTCTCGTTGTCAAGTGATAGAAAGTGGCCTGCAAAGGGAGTAGCTAGCATTGCACACAACATATAAACAACCCACAACTTATTTTGATACACACCTTAGAAGTGTTAATTATTTTTAAATGTAATTCTTTAATGTTATTAATGTTTAGCAGGATTTCGAACCTGATGGATTATACCATTAATCGAAAGCATTTCATCCATAGACATCCCATCGTTTAAGGTATGATCAAGTGCATGTGTAATTTATGGATAGCGAATAGTATATACGAATGATTGGGATGTTCTGTGGGAGAGAGAAAATGAAACTGTAACGGCATGCGAAGTCCTTCTACAAGCTATTAGATATCATACCTACCGTACTGATGTTGGAAATATTTCTGCTGTTGTCAGATAAACACCATCAAATGATGCCGTTGCACCCAGCTTCCCAAGAACAGCTAATATCAGTGGAAACCAAAAGTTTCCTGAAAAGAAATTGTATACTGTGAAAATAAGAACGCTCAATTTTTGTATTATAACTTCTGCATGTCACATTCCTCTGCAACGTAAAGTGTTCAATAAACGGAGGAATTAGTTTGAAGACTAGTAGAAATAATGTTTCTGATGCCTCATGGGCAAACTATGGCCCGCGGGACTTTCTGAATGACACGCCTAACAAAAAATGACTCCGAATCTTTTTACTAGTGTGGCCCACACGATGAGGAGTCATTTCTCAAGAGGCCCGCCTATGGCAATAGAATCTAATAGAATGATTAGGTGACCCCAGTTGTTGGGGAATTATATTACCATCAGCCGAATGAACAGATTTTTGTGAGAATGATAATTCAGTCTACGAGAAAAGAAACCACCGCAGATACTAGTGTGCTTGAAGGCATCAAGTTTATAGCAAGGAAGTAAATTTTGAAGACACAAATGTGCGCTTGTGTTGAAAAGACTACCTCCACTTTTGAGGACGATTTCGACAATGCCGTCTATGCTTGTTATGAAAGATGATCTGAGATTCTCTAATCTATTGTCCTTTAGGGATGTAGCTGTAATGTTGTCATGTGCGTACATGGTGCATACAACACAGACAGTTGGCCAAATCTTAAGACAATTAATCAGAACGTTTTACGATATTTCTTCCGGTTCTATTCGTTCCCATTTCAAATCCCGCCAATTCTGGAGCGTGAGGACGTCTAACAGTATTTTATGAGGTATTTGTTCTGGCGTTTTATGCCGATGCACACAGATAGAGAAATGCCGATACACACAGATAGGGAAATTAAGGCCAACAGACCAGATATAGTTGTCAGAGATCATGAAGAAAAAAAATGCTTTCTAATTGATGTATCAATACCGGCAGATGACAACGTGTCTCTAAAAGAAATGGCGAAACTTTCAAAATACAAAGACCTGGAAATAGAGGTAACCAGAATGTGGAATCTAAAAACAGAAACAATTCTTATTGTGTGTGTGGCAGACTTGGCACTAGCTGATAGGATGGAATTTTGAGAAAATAACCGAAGGAACACAACCGACAAAAAATGTAGTCTTGTACTACAATTCCATGATAATTACAAGGTGACAACCTATGAAGTCGCCAGATTTCATCATTGAGCAAGGGAACTCTTTCCTTCATAGATATAGCGATTATGTCCTAGCGCTGCACGTTACCAGAATTCCTGACTCGTGTCAAATAGAACAAACCATTCCAAATTTGAGTTATGGCATCCGTGTGAATGTAGTCGGGACGGCTATCTTGCGCTGGTATAATGTCACATAATGTATAATAAGGAAGCCATATCAATTAATGAAAATTCGATTTCGTGGAGTGTTGGCGATTTTTTACTCCGTCTTCTTTTTCGCTTGGACTTCCCCTTGTCTCCTGTTTCTGAAGAAGAGCTTTGCTCGAAACGTAAAACACCCTTTCTTTCTTTCCCTGAGCGTGTTTTAATTCTTTGCATGTACCACACTCTCGAATTGCTGTCTTTTTCTTCGTTTTCTTTATGTATATATATATATATATATATATATATATTTAATAATAATAAAATAGGGTAATAAAAATAAATTATTATTACCCGTGGCCTAGCACAAAAGACGAATTAGACATTAGACTATATATTATTCATATAGAAATACAATAAAAGGCTTCCAAATAAGGAAGCGTTGTGCTAGACACACAAAAAGGGATAAATTCATGGAAGGAATGAAAATTAAAAACATTTACCATCTCAGCTATATCCAAGACCGAACGGTTTCTACCTATTTTTAGCAAACAAACAGAATGTATTTGCCAAGACAAGGTTCTTCAGTGAATTTATCCCATTTTGTGTTTGTAGCACAACGCTTCCTTATTTGGAAGCCTTTAATTGTATTTATATATGTATATATATAAAGTGAGTTTTCAGGGGTACATTATCCAAGCGAATACTGTGTGTGCTCTCAGTTCGGTTCCAGTTGTCTGTTAACACAACGGTCCGTATTCTTTGACCCTGCTTACAATAAGTTGTTAGATATTGATAAATTTTCTCGTTCGGTAATTCTGTGTGTTCTACGTACGACTGCAAACGCTCTGTAGAGCGTATAATGATAATAATAATAATAATAATAATAATAATAATAATAATAATAATAATAATAATAACAACAACAATAATGGGAATGGTAATCTGACCATCGATAATTGATTTTACAATTATATAAACCGTATTAATCATGACCTACACGTGTTTCAACTGCAGTGGCTGTACACCGTTGCCGATGCAAACTTGCAATAATGACAGTGCAGTTTCATCAGGGTCTATACCTTAAGTCAGTTTCGAATTAAACTATTCAAATCTCCATTCTCCTCCTCTTCCTCCTCATTAATATTATTACTATTATTATTATTATTATTATTATTATTTTATTATTATTATTATTATTATTATTATTATTATTATTATTTTTATTATTATTGAGTAAGAGATAACTGAAGAGATGGCGGCGTGCGTTTCCGCCCTGACATTCGAAACTCGGAGTTTTATCATGGCTTCCGAATAATTGTCACATATTATATTTACAGATAAATTCCTCTATTTACATAACATCGAGGTCTCTGATATGAAAAATCCAAGGCTGTGAAGGATTTCAGAACATTTATAAAAAGAAGGTCTTACATATGTTTCCGTGATATTTTATCAATCCCTTCATCAGAGAAAGAGTGAGAAAATGGTTAAGCAATGGTTATTATGGAGAAGATATGAAATACAGAGTGAATTGGAGGAATGAAAATAGACGTGAGATAAGTAAGGATATTGTATCAAAGTGACACTGGGGTAAAATATTCTTTAGTAATATGTAATTGATATGCGAGGTCAGTTGAAGAAAAAGTGTTATGACCCAGTTTCGCTGGTTGGTGCCAGATGGACTGGCGAAAGAAGTTATAGGGCTTTGTCTTGTCACCGGTAAGGGAAATTAATGAGGATGGAAAGTACCTCTGACCCTTATCCGGTCAAGCAAAGTTGAGAAAAAAATAAATCTGCCACCCCTTTAAATTGCGGCGAGCTGGGGTTAGTTAGTGAGTTGGCTAGAGGTGCAGTTGGCGTGAGGGTCGATCAGAGATGACAGTTGGCAAGAGGCGAGAAGGACAGGCAGATAGGATTGAGGACATGTCAAGCGAGAGGAAGTAAGGAAGATTACGGCGAGAAGGCATGAATATTTGTAGTAGGAGCTGAAATTGTTGCAGACTCGGAATGTGCGGTAATGTTTGTTTATGTTTTCGGTTTATGTTTTCGGTGTTGAAATGTAAAAAGAATTGTGTCAGAAAAAAAGAACTGTGGAAAAGAAAGGAAAAAAGGGGAAAAAAACATTGTGAGTTGTGTTAAAAAGAGAAGGAAAAAAGAAAGAGAAAGACTTTAATTTGGACTGTTTTCGAACTCTGTATTGCGTTGAACATTAATGTGGATTGTTTTCGGACGTTGTGTATTGTGCATGCATTGATTGTTGTTTTTCTTTTTAACTTTTTACGATTTGTTAAATGCTTTTCTTTAATGTATCTGCAATGTATTACGTTTTGATTGATGTTGTAACAATTGTATTAACTGTTGTAAATGTAAGCAACTGCCCTCCGCTGTCTCTCTCTTCCTGTTGTTGTTGTTGTTGTCTCCAGTCACCGGTCTGCGTTCGCTGCCAACTCCACCGCTTTCTGTGGTGGATTTCCGATTTGACTGAGCGTGGTCGTCGTCGTCGCTCGACTTAGGGTCCGAGTTCGAGTTGAACGACGGCAGGTTCGTAACATAATTCTCATGCTCAGCTGGTGCTAACTTTCTCAATAAAAGTCGGCGTTCTTTTCGTCCCGCCAGTTGGAGCTTCCTTCTTTAAAAATTTCCTCATGCCTTCTAAACTAAGCAGTTCCGCATTGACCGTTTAGTTCCGTTCAAGTAATTCCTTCCCAGTCCCACCATAAGCTAAGCCGTTCCTTACGCTGCTTCATATTGATGTACAGGCACCATTTTTCGTCCCCACTAACGATTCGGTAAAGAAATCGTTCCTTGTGTCCATGAGTTGAGCAGGGACGAGCAAGCAAACCACCGGAGATTGTGGCTCGTTGATTTTTGTTGCCACTTAAAACATGTGGAACCCATGCTCTATACTTCTGAACCTTTCCCATATAGTGAAGATGCTTCTCTATAGCAGTGTGGGAGCATTCCATTATCTCTGCCAGTTCACCTGTCATTTGACGAGAATTTTCGTGCACAAGTTAGTTTAATAGCTCCTCAACAAACTCAACTGGACGGTCAGAACAAGGTGCGTCTTTGAGGTCAAAATTTCTATTTTTGAACTTGGCATACCAATCACGAGCGGTTCTTTCAGCTATGAAACCCTCTCCATACATAGCACAGATGTCGCGAGCAGCTTTTGCGGCCTTAGAACCTTGATTAAAAGCAAAAAGAAGGAGGTATCGAAAATGCTCATTTTTCTTAACTTGACATTCCATTTTAATGTTCTGAAAATAAACAAAAGGTAACTAAAATTAACTAGAAAAAAAATAGATACCAAAATGATTCAAAAATAGGATTCTCGAAGAAAAAATAGATTACAAAATTTAAAAAAACGGCGGGAACTTAGTTACCAACAATATTTATATATATATATATATCTGTAAATATAATATGTGACAATTATTCGGTAGCCATAATAAAACTCCGAGTTTCGGATGTCGAGGCGTAAACCCACGCCACCATCTCTTCAGTTATCGGGCCATCGAAAAAGATGCAATGAAAATGACCGTTAAACGCATTTTTTTCGATGGTCCGATAACTGAAGAGATGGCGGCGTGCGTTTCCGCCCTGACATCCGAAACTCGGAGTTTTATCATGGCTACCGAATAATTGTCACATATTATATTTACAGATAAATTCCTCTATTTACATAACATCGAGGTCTCTGATATGAAAAATCCAAGGCTGTGAAGGATTTCAGAACATTTATAAAAAGAAGGTCTTACATATGTTTCCGTGATATTTTATCAATCACTTCATCAGAGAAAGAGTGAGAAAATGGTTAAGCAATGGTTATTATGGAGAAGATATGAAATACAGAGTGAATTGGAGGAATGAAAATAGACGTGAGATATGTAAGGATATTGTATCTGTAGCTCCATTATTTAAGCAGAGTGGTTTACGTATAATTTTCATATATATATATACATATGCAAGTATAGATGGGCTGGACACGTCGCCCGGCTCACCGATAATCGGTGGACGCACGCAGTTGACGAGTGGTACCCGCGTGAGCGGAAAAGATCACCCGGAAGACCTCCACGACGGTGGAGTGACGATTTCAAGAGGACGATTGGGATCACGTGGATGAGAAAGGCGCGATCCAGAGAGGAGTGGACAGCGTGCTGTGACCAGCGGTGTCAAATGGACGCCTGACGGACTGGTCGGTCAAAGTGATCAAAGTGATATGCATATATACATACATATATGTGTGTGCGTGTGTGTGTATATATAATAGGCTATGATATGTATATGAATATAAGAATTGAATTTATATTATGCAAACATTTATGCAAACAGATAATTTGACATAAGTTTGCTTTTAACTAATAAACTGTCAAACGACGCACTAAAATAGTAAACAGAGAATTATATAACAATATTAGCTAATGCCATTCATTTGTATGTATCCTTAACATTTATTTATTTAACAATGACCAGTTACAAAATATCTGATGTAACAAAATTTTTACCTTTTGGTACAAAGTTTGAGACAATACAGTTAATTCCACCAAAAACCATGAAGAAACAAAGCGGCTTACGATGTCCAAACCATTTAAAGCTTATACATCCAAGAATATTCGCTGGAATTTCTACTGCTGACATCACCAAGAAATTTACGTAGCGATTGCCAGACATATCAACAGAATTTAGAGTCACGCCGTAATAAATCATACTGTTGATCAACCTGTAAAAAAAAGGGTCAGTTTGAAAAATAGTTTGGTAAAGAGATCTTAGCTGATTGTTTAATAATCTTCTTTATATATAAAAGTCAAGTTGTGTGTCTGTCTCCTACGATTTAGATTCCTAACTACTCCCACATTTTGCGGTGCAGTTCAACCAAAACCGGGTATCTTATAGTCGTGATTCATATCGAGCCCTTCTGGGTATTAGCGCGCGTCTACGATGAGTCTACGATTTAAAAAAAAAATTACCATCATTTTTTTCCATTTTAATGCATTTTTTCGCTATTATATAAGGGAAGTAACTCTCAAAAAATGTCTACGATGAGTCAACGATTTAAAAAAAAATTTACCATAATTCTTTTTCCATTTTTAATGCATTTTTTTGCTATTTTTTGGCTATAACTCTTTAAAAATGCTTATATAGTTATTTTCCTTACAAACCCGAGCAACGCCGGGCGATATTGCTAGTTCTTTATAAATAATGAATATATATTTTTTATCATCCATTTTTCAGTCATTAGACTGCGGCCATACTGGGGCATTGCCTTGAATCATTAGTCGGATGGATCTCCCCAGGATATATTTCTAAAGCCTTGTGCTTATTCTATCTGTCATTTATGTCGACATGCTAAGTTACAGGGACGTAAACACGCCAACATCGGTTTCAAGCGATGGTGGGGTGACAAAGACACACACAAACACATACATGCATACATATATAGCCGTAGCCACTTGAACATGGCTGTCCATTCGAACGGACACTACAGCGACTTTTTTAACCCTAAGAGGGAATCTCCTCTAGCTGGTTAGCGATGCAGGGCTGCATCCGAGTTGTCCAGTACCGACGAGTGGCAGAAATAGCCTTGGTTTGATTGATCTGTCACCAGACGGTGGTAGGGGTTCAGTCCCCTGCTCGCAATTTATCAGATGCAGCCCTGCGTCCTTAACCAGCTAGAAGAGATGTCCCAAAAAATCACACTAGGGTCCATTCAAACGGATAGCCAGGCTGAAGTGTGTATATATACATATATACACATATAAGTGTGTGCGTATATATATATATATATATATATATATATATATATATATAGATATATATATATATATATATATATATATATATACATATATACATATACATATATATATATATACACATACACATATATATATATATATATACACACACACACATATATATATATATATATATATATATATATATATATATATATATATGTATATATATATATTATATATATATATATGTGTGTGTGTGTGTGTTTGTAGTTTATATAAAACTATACTGATATATTCACTGCTAATTTTAAAAAATACTGCTGAGATTGGAATTTAAAATTTTATTAATATATAATTAATATGTTCTTTTACCTCAATACTCCTTTGTTAAAGCCAGTAAATATCATTTAATCAATATTCAAAGATACCATCTGATGATTTAGTATTTAAATATATAATATGTATGGATTCTAAACTATTTCTATATAATTTCTTTTCCTCCCTCTATTGTGGTAAAAGTTTGATATATACTCAAAAGTATTCATAAATTTCTATCCTTTTGTTACAATATTCTTCTTAATAATCCTCTGAATAACACTAAACTTTATCTGTATACAATATAGCAACATTGTTTTAAAGTATTTCATTATAGTGCTACATGATAAGACTCCCCCTGTTTCATTATCAATAGTCTGCTAGTGGGTGCCCCTTAATTATCAGCTAACATCTTGTTTTAAGTTTTCCCTTACTAAACATCATGAGATTGCTTCTAATAAATCTTGATTTTTATGGCTATACATCTAGAATGTCTGTCTACTCCCTCAGCCCTACCCTAAACAGATACTGCCCTCTGTTTTCTCTCAGCCTTAAATATATAAGGGATTTGATAAACTAGTATATAAATTAAAAATGACCCCATAAAAAATCAGTGACAGGCAGTGTCTTGAAAATTTCAGTTATGGCTATGCAACATGTTCTTTGTCTGTCTCCTTAACTTGGAGATTTTAGGTATAATTATACTAATGAGTCCCTCTGTTCTAATTTAATTAAATTCTATGTCTTTGTGCAGCTGAAAATTTTTCTACATTTTAAATTGATGTAATTATTGCATTGTTTAATCAAATGGAGTTGCATGAAATGATCGTAGGCATTACTTCTGGATATCCTTGTTGCTTATTTTGATTATATAAATATGTATATATATATATATATATATATAATATATATATATATATATATATATATATATATATATATGTATACATTACGTACATACATATATGTACATACACACACACATATATATATATGCATATTGGGTACGGGACATCACAGAACGTAAACAACATGAAATGCAAAAACAACACGTAACTATCTGCCATCTATCTTTTCCTCACGTGACCATCTTTCTTTTCTTTCAGTCTGTCTTACAGACCAAACCTATTCTTTATATGTCTTCTCTTCTATCTTTTCTCTTGTCAAACACAATATTCCTCCAGCGTTCGTTACCTATCTCGTCTGGCTTAACGGCCCTCCATAATTGATTTCGTTTGGTTTGTTGTATGTCCTGTTTTTTTTTTTATTTTGGTTCGTGGGAGCAACTGTCTTTTGGAAGCCTCATATTGTAGTTAATCGCTCGAAATGAGGGGTAGATGGACTGCCGACGACTGATGAAGGGTAGTTTTTCATGTTACTTGTGTTGTTTTCGATTTGTTTCTCTCGTTGTTCGCATACCAAAGTTTGTCTTCGTATTTCATGTTGTATAAGTTTTGTGACATCCTGTGTCCATATATGCATTATATATATATATATATATATATATATATATATATATATATATATATATATATATATATATATGCGTGTATGTACATATATGTATGTGTATATACATATATATATATATATATTATATGACTGAACGCCACTCATCCATTTCCAAGTGAGTTTATCTTTTGTATATATGTGTGTGTGTGTGTGTGTGTGTTTGTCTATATATGTGTGTGTCTATATATATATATATATATATATATATATATATATATATATACATATACATATATACAACTTATAAACAAAGGCAAGAGAAAATTATTTCTATGCCGATGTGCTGATAACAGACTTTTAAATCGTCAATTTCCACATATTATTATGTACCCACTACAGAAACACGTTGTGCTGAAATCGAGGAAAGATAGCTAATAGAATTTCTTTAAAAAGTTCGTTATTTCTATATTGAATCAATTTCGGAATTAATCTCATAGATTCTTTCCTCTTCAGTAGAAAATACAAATAGAAATAAATGAAATACTTACATGCGCCCATGGAAAAAAAGCCGAAGCAAAAGTCATGTGTACACATAAGTACCCCAGATATAACTAAATATAAAATCCTTTGGCCAGCCTCAGCACACGTATGAAATGTTCTCCACCACAGCTTATAGTGGTTACCAGTCCCTATAGCGAATAGTAATAGATCTACTACTAATATAGGATGAAGATTTTTTACAGAAAAAAATTTCATCAAAAAATAATGAAACTAAGAATGAAAAGACGGACGAAACACCGATAAGCATTTTACTTGGCATGCTAACGAACTCGGCGGAATTTGAACTCAGAACGTAAAGACGAACGAAATGCCGCTAAGCTCGCCGCCTACTTAGTATAGAACATATTGATAAATGTAAAGTATAGAAGCCATCTTAACATGGCTAACCACATAGGGGAGGGGGTGTTACTGTAGCTTTATAGCCCCAGGAGATCGTCGTCTCCAGCTGGCTTTAGACACCATTTCAGTGCCCTTGAAGTACTTGCAAATACTTCAAGGGCACTGAAATGGTGTCTAAAGCCAGCTGGAGACGACGATCTCCTGGGGCTATAAAGCTACAGTAACATCCCCTCCCCTATGTGGCTAGCCATGTTAAGATGGCATCTATACTTTACATTATCGAGCGATTACTGTTTCAATCTCATTCTGAGATTTAATAATGCATATTGATAAATATTTATTATTTAATCTTAAACATGACAAAAGATTTACCAGTTAAACCAAATGTTCACGGAAATCATCGCTCTTCGAGGTTTTTTTAACAAATCAATTGCTGTGTACGTCTTATGTATTTTCTTGCTTCCAAGTTTCATATTTTCGTCAATCTCGGCCTGCAATTTGGATTTCCTTTCTGTTTGAAGTTTCTGAATAAGTTTTACCGCAATCGCAGCGTTTTTCCTATTTGTTTTAGCTATCTTCTCAAATGACTTTTCAGCTTCAGTAAATTTCCCTTTATTAAGAAGCCATCTTGGAGACTCAGGAAGGAATCTGCCAAATAAGATGATTGATAGACAGTGAGATAACGTTGCAATGTTTTAGAAGTGAAAAATGAAATTATGCAATAATAAATTTGAACTGATAATAATTTCATGCATCTTAGACTCAAATTAAACAAATCAGTTTAATTACTACGGAAATGTGAACCTATAACTTTGTAGCTTATAGGTTTACTGTCTCTTTGTACTGTATTATAAATATGACTAATATTATAACGGGCCGTAAATTATGTTTTCTAAATGGCCATTCGCCGCACATATACAAATATATAATTTTTTTATGTGTGTAAATTTGTATCAGAAACACCTCAGTGAGGGTGAATTATCTGAAAAATCTGTTAAATTCATAAAAGTGGTGAGTTAAATATTTTGCAATATAGATATGTATTACTAATAGAAATATTAAAATTACCAAGTCTCTCTAAAAGAGATTACGGCAGCGTTACTGGAAATTAATTGTCATCGCCATATTAATATTAGTATGGCGATAACTATTAATAGTATGGCGATAACAAATTACACACACGCACGCACACATACACACACACACACACACACACACACGCACACACGCGCACAAACACACATACATATTACGACGAGCTTCTATCAGTTTCTGATTACCAAATCTACTCGTAACGCTTTGGTTGACCCGGGGCTATAGTAGAAGATATTTGACCAAAGTGTCTTGCACTTTGGAAGTGGACATGGAACCACCATATATATATATATATAATATATATATATATATGTATGTATATATATATAAAGACGACGGGCTTCTTTCAGTTTCCGTCTACCAAATCCACTCACAAGGCTTTGGTCAGCCCGAGGATATAGTACAAGATGCTTGATCAAGGTGCCACGCAGTGGGATCGAACCCTGAATCATGTGGTTGGCACACAAGCTTCTTACCACACAGCCACGCCTATCTGCCTAGATGTTCGTTGCAGCATGCACAACTACACTTACTTCAATGCTACAATGACAACCAACGCTGGTGGAATAACTGAAGCATATAGCAGGTGTTGCCATTTTGGAAATACATATGCCACACCAGCTAGAATCATTGCTCCAAAACCGAAGGTTCCATGCATAAGGTAATTCAAACGCATTCTGTAGTTTTGGGCGACACATTCTTGCACTGTAATATAGAAAAAGATATATTTCTTAATATAATATGTAAATAGTGATACAAATAGTGGTTTCAATTTTTGGCACAAGGCAAGCAATTTTGGGGGAAGGGGATACGTTGTTTGTTCCTTCTCGAGCCATGCCTGGCTCATAAGGGCCGGTTTCCCGGTTTCCTTGGTGTATAGATTCCCCCACCTGGACAGGACGCCGGTCTGTCGCAGGTGAGCTGCAAGATGCAGGAGGAAAGAGTGAGAGAAAGTTGTGGCGAAAGAGTCAGCAGATGTTCATCATTACTTTCCGCCGGAGCTGCGTGGAGCTTAGGTGTTTCGCTCATAAACACACACATCGCTCGGTCTGAGATTCGAACCCGCGATCCCTCGACCGTGAGTCGCTGCTCTAACCAGTAGGTCATGTGCCTCCACAAGGGGATAAGCCGATTGCATTGATCCCAGTGTTCACCTGGTATTTATTTTATCGACACCGAAAGGATGAAAGGAAAAGTCGGCCTCGGCGGAATTTGAACTCAGTTTTCAACCACCGGTTCAATTAAAGTTTAATTACGTAAAAAAATAACGAAATCTTTGCAATGAGATGTATCTATTGCATACCTTTTAGAGTAATTACTGTAATTCGTTACAATCACGAGTTACATTTATCTGCTCCTCAGTTCAAATCGCTACTGAGGCTATAGTAGAAGACATTTGCTCAAGGCCTCACACAATTGGACGGAGCCTGGAACCACGTGGTCGAGAAGCAAGCTTCTTACCACACAACAACGCCTGCAGTTGTCTTGTCTCACAGATATAAATCTTCAATTCTTTTTATTAAGGAAAGGACTGTCGATAGCAGAATTGTAATTTCAGGCAATATTAAGTAAGCACAGATGAAATTTAGAATATAATTCCTGTCGTTGTAGACATTTCGTATTATCGTTTGAAATCGATAAACAAAACAGAAGCCCCAAATTGGGTTGGTTAGTTGGTTGCTTGCTTGCTTTCTTGGTTCCGTTGACTATAACGCCTCGCATGAAATTTCATTAAATGTACTGGAATAGAATTCTCACCGTACTCACGTCTTATGTTCGGAGAACTTTTGAAGATATTAAAAGAATTTTGTTCTTCGCCGTAGAACAACGTCGTCCTTAATCGTGTACGACGTACCATCTCTTTCAGATTCTTTTATTAAATAGCAAAAGTGTTTTCTCTTTCGGTAAAATAAAAAAACGAGAGTAATATTTGCAGGGAGCAGCTAGATGACTCCTCAACTATCACAACACCCACATCATTGTTACTCTACATCTGGACCTAACACACTCTGACACAAAATGTATCACTCTTGGCACTCTGGTATTTGGTGTTATGTTCTTTTAGACAGTAGTTTCAAATCGATAATATCTCCATGTTCATCGAAGATCACGATGAAGTACTTTGCATTCTTTCCTTGTGACACATCACTGAATGCCACTTTGATTACTCGCCGATTCATATCAGATATAAATAATACACAATATTTGCAGGAATGTCCCTTTCATTAAGGCTCCTTTATAGCCTTCCTCTTTTAAGGGCCATATGGAAAAACCAAATGTCTTTAATAAATTTCTTGACCTGTACTCTGGTACGGTTGTAAAAACTCTCACCGTTTTCTTTTGCATACATCTTTATTTCACTTGTGGTAATGCCGGTAACTCATGTCTCACGAAGTATCCGTTTCCTCCTGAACCCCCGCTTAATAGGCAAACGAATTCACTGTTCTCAGTGATATAGTAAATTTTTAAGATGGTTCTGCCTTAGTAAGAGAGCACCAGGAAATATACTACAAGTGAATAGCAGACAATTTTTCAGATGTAGACACAAAAAAAACAACAACAAAAAACGGCGATTTACAGGCTAAAACTCTCTAATTTAGAAAAGGATTAATCCAATGGGACTATATTTTCTGATGATGCTGGTATTTTTAATCAACAAACAGGGCCGGATTTGGATACAAATGTTATTGAAAGACAATCACCCATCCATTGTATACGGACGTCTTTAAGTTGTATAATCCTCATGATAAACTCGTAATACTAAAGCAAGCAGTAGATGAATTCATCAGAGAAATGGATATGAAATAGAGATTAGAAACATACAACAAAGTAACGTTGAAGAGTGAAAAATTAAGAACGTTTTCCTGTTAGATACAGACACAGAAATAATTAGAGAATTCGACCAAACATCGATATCTGGAAAGTATACAATACACAAATTAAAGAAAATATTACATAAGAAAGGATTATTTGATGCTCCTACAATATTTGTGGTTGGAGTATCATTAATCATGGATATATTTTTTAATTAGGGCTGACCATAGACTATAAAGCAGTCGATTACACATTAAAACAAGATATAACAGACTATCGTACAAGCACATTTCTACACACTAAAAAGAAACGATTTCGCATACACCACAGGAGTACAAAGGCCCAAATTATGAAGCAAAAAAGAGAGGCATGTAAGTGTTAAGATCAAAAGTTGGCGTCTATAGAATTTTCAAATACTTACAGATGGTGAATAAAACTATATACGTGCCAGCAATTCCGAAACCTTCAATAATGTAGATAATGCAAAAGACAGTGTAATTTGGTGAGTATATTTTGACAAAACGACAAAATATATTCAATAGATCCGCAACACAGAAAATCTTATATCGGCCGAATCTGCGAAAAATAAAATTAAAGCGACAAATTATTGTTTTAGTGTTTTTTAAAAAAAGTTTATTTTTTAAATTCATCTGTCTGTTAGAAATCGAATTCCCTTCATGTCAATGTATAAATCTCTCACGTTTCTCTCTCACGTTTCTCTCTCACGTTTCTCTCTCACGTTTCTCTCTCACGTTTCTCTCCATGTCTTTCTCTTTCTCTTTCTCTCTCTCTCTTCCTCTCTCGCTCTCTTCTCTCTCTTGTTCGATCCCTATTCGTTGTCGATCTCTCACTTTTCATCTCTCATCACCCCCCAACACACACACAAATATATATATGTATATACGAGTGTTGTACCGAAATAATGCAAAAGTGGGTATGAAGATACAAGGAGGGTGGTGAGAGAAATTTCGGATATTTTTAGTGAAATGTTTGAAAAAACAACTTTTAGATGTACAGGTTATGATTTGGTTGGAATTTAACGTGAAAGAAATTCAGCGAAATTGAGCTGATATTTTACTCATTTCGGCCTTGTTTTCTCATCTATTTGGATGATTTAGATTTCAATTATGTTAAAAAATTACTTTCAGGACAGCTTCATCCTTTCCCGAAAATTCCCTGAAAGAAATCATTGTACTAGTATGAGTAAATTGCGCAGCGAACTAGCAGAATCGTTAGCACGCCGGACAAAATGCTTAACAGCATTTCTTCCGGATTTACCTTCCGGAGTTGAAATTCCACCGAAGTCGACTTTACCTTTCATCTTTTAGGGACCGATAAATAAGTACCAGCGAAGCACTAGGGTCGATGTTATTGGCTTTTCCTTTCTCCCAAAGTTGCTGGCCTTGTTCCAAGACCTGAGACCATTACTTTGACGCTGTCGAGATCTCCCTTAAATAAACTCAGGCATAGTCCAGTGTCCATTCATTACCTGGTCGTTTAGTATACTAAAAGTAGAATAAATCTAGGATTTATGGTGAATGTTATTTGATACAACGTTATTCACCTTTATTGCTTGTAAGTCCTTGCTTCTTTGACATTTTCTCATATTGACAGAAAGTCAAGACCCAAGGTTAGTAGAAGTAAATATCGACATTTGCATTTGACTGACACCGCTTCTATCCATAAGCGCTGAGTAGAACATTTTTCTGCACTTTTGAACAGACCATCCTCTGTTGGCATGAGGTATTCGATATTGTTAATCGAAATGCCCTGTGATTAATTCTAAGGAAAATAGGTTGCCCATAAAAAATTGTGAACATGATCAGGGCTTTGCATCAAGATATGAAGACTAAATTTTGGTAGGAGGCTTTCTGAATCATATTTTGCCATGGAAAATGGAGTAAAGCAAGGAAACTTTGATGCTCCCACCCTCTTTGCAATATACTTTGCTGTTGTGCTATCACACGTTTTTCAAAACTATCGATCAATGGCTAATGTTTTCAATCTGACCAAACTGAAATTCAAAACAAAGCTTTTACGACACTCATTAGGGAACCCCTATACACAGACGATTGCGATCTAGTCAGTCACTCTGAAACAGGCCTGCAATCTCTTGGATCGGCATTTGACTCATATTCTGGTATGACCATCAACTTGAAAAAAAAAACAGTTGTGATGTACCATGTGGTACTGTTTATAAACCCCCAAACTTTTCGCTAAGGGTAAGTTACATGAGGTTGTTGACTCTCATCGACCTCGGAAGCTCTGTACAAAATGATGGAAATCTGAACACAAAAATACATCTGCGAATTCAAAGGGCAGCACAAGCATTTGATGGGTTGGAGTCACGTGTTTGGCGCCAACGACATATAAATAACAACACAAAATCGTTATCCCCGTTGTATCCCTCTGAAACATGGACCGATTACGAAAGACATCTCAAATTGTCAGAACTATTCCACCAAAAATGCCATCGCCGCATTTTAAACTTTAAACAGAACTTGTTTACTCATGACACATATGTCCTTGCATCTGCAGACGTCAGTTCACTTAAATCAATGATCTTGAAAAATCAAATGAGTTGCTCTGGCCACATTGTTCGAATGGCGGATGAACGCGCACCCAAGTTTTATGGCGAACTTGCAGAAGGGAAACGCGATCAGTGTAAACCACAAAAGAGCTTTAAGGACTGTTTAAAGACTAACATGAAGTCATTTGGAAAAGATCCAAAGACCATAAAAACCCTTGCTTCGGATGGAGCTGGATGGTGGACAAAAGTGTGGAGTGGAGTGGAAGCTTTTGAAGAAACCAGGATGACGCATGTGAAACTAAAAAGATATTTACAGAAAAATGCTACGATCAAGGAGAAAATTAATACCAACAACCTTTTTGCGTGCACAATTTGAGACAGATCATGCCGTTCTCTTACTGCGTTATGCATTTTCTCTGTGTGATTTTGTTTGGTAGAGTGGAATATTTCTTCTCAACGAATGTAACTTACTGGCGTAATTGTTTCTGAGTAAAACTTTGCGAATGTTGGGTGTTTCTTATCCCAATATTCCTTAATTCTCTTCATGTAGCCAATCGAGAGATTTTCCCTGGTCTCTCTGCAAAATTAGTATAGGTTTCGGTTCAGTTAGAAAGTCCACTGGAATTCTTCTCGGTAGAGCCGTTGCGCTTGTGATAGCTGACTTCGGATTCTATCGTTGCCATGGTGATATGTATTAACTTAATTTCAGTGTTGCTTACTGTTTCGATCTTCTCAGGAAAGGTTGTTTCTTTGTATTTACTCCAAAAAGATAACCATTTCTTTTGCCGAGGCTTGTACTGTATTTATGGCAAAAAATTATAGGAGACTGTATTCACTAACCGGTAGAATGAATAGACTGCTATGCCAACGTTTCTGGATTCGACGCCATGATGTTTGTGTATATGAGTGTATATATGAAATTTTATCTTCTTTGAGAAATGAAACACTTGCTGGTTAATTTGTGGATGAATTAATAAATTTATTTGCATTCATTAGACATCTCTGTTTTCTAATTCAGCTTATATGTATGTATGTATGTATGTATGTATGTATGTATGTATGTTTGTATCTGAATATATCTATATATATATATATGTGTGTGTGTGTGTGTGTGTGTGTGTGTGTGTGAAGGTAGGTAGGTATACAAGAAGCCATAATTATAATGTTGGTTTCAAATTTGAAGGCCCGTGATTTCGGGAGAGAGGGTAAGCCAATTACATCGGCCCCAATGCTGAACTTGTACTTATTTTATCGACCTGAAAAGGATGAAACATGAAGTGGTTCTCGGTGGAATTTGAGCCCAGAGCGAAAGGTCGGACGAAATACCACGAAATATTTTGCCTGGCTTGCTAACGATTTTTGCCTGTTCGCCACTTTAATAATTATCATAATGATATTAGCATTTTGAATTGATCATTATATTGTTAGTAAAAGGTAAGATTTGAACTTCAAAGTCAGTGTAGTTATTTAGTTATAGATATATTTACAGCTATTGGATGCCATACTGACCCACAAACTGGCTTGCAATCTGGTTAAAAGTTCACAAACCATAGATCTATCATTGTTCAGACAAGAACACAGTGCACCTGATTGGCGTCTTGTCAATGTATTTATTACTTGACATCCGTCACATAATTATATTTATAAGGACTTTATACGATTTCTGTCAACTTTTTCATTGTTAATTTGTTAGATATTTCATTATTCATTTATATGAATTCCATTTTCTTATAACCAGCATTCTTAGAGAAAGTCAACATTATATACTTACGCGTCTGAAAGTGTACCAAAAAGTATATTTCCAACCAGAAATCCTGCAAACATTGCTGACACCGCAATGTTTTTCAACCATTCTCTTTCGCAAACCAAATCGAACTGAAGAAAAACAGAATGACATTTTAAACAGCGCTAATTGTTCAAGGTATGTGTGTGTGTGTGTGTGTGTGTGTATGTGTGTGTGTGTGTGTGTGTGTGTGTGTGTGTGTGTGTTGTGTGTGTGTGTGTGTGTATCAAATACAGCAATATTTTCTCTGAGGGAGCCTTTTATACAGACGGCAATGAATATCCTACACTCAGTAGGATCTACATCACCATTTGGTATTGATGCAGCTTCCATCGGTAATATTTATATTCAGATGATTTAATAAAAAATAACGATAACTTCATTGACGAATGTCAGACATTCTGAATGAATTCTTATTTGTCCTTAATTTAAAGAGAGGAAACGAAAATATAGTGGCAAAAACTGGTGACGTAAAAACTGGAGAAATGTAAATATTTAAATTTATATCTCTTTAGCCTTTAAGATCAGTGAATATTTATATATATATATATATATATATATAATATATATATATATATTATATATATATATATTCCGTGAAGAAATGAATTACAAAAATTTCGTTAGCCGGAATCTATATAAATATAGAAAGTGGACGACTTTATCTACATTGGTACCCCTAACCCAATTGGTTTATTTCTTTTTATTGCCGTACATTTTAATCATTACAATATTCCACTAAACTTCGTATTTCTTCTGCCATATGGAATTTTCGGTCTTGAAAATTCACAATTCCTATTCTCACTGCATAAATAATCATTAAATGCTGTAAACTGTGGAATTTATTTTTGCAAAGATTTAACGTTAATTAGAAAACTAAAATTTATCTTCAGCATCTACTGAAATTTTCGTTTATTGAAATCACGATTTTATAAGACTTAGGGGGCGTATATATTTAAGGAATAAAGATTTTAAAAAAATAAACAAACAAACAAAAAACGAGTTACAACTCCTTACCTCAGAGACAATAGATGACAGATGGTCAGAGTAGAACTTTCGACCATTATTACACGGTTCCTTTGTAGAATTACTGGTGGGAAGGATATAAAATCCTTCTTTAGTATCCAGGTTATACACAGAGCATTTCTCTTCTTCGACAGCTGCCTTGTTTAAGAATTCATCCAAAGTGATATTTGGTGGAATCAAAGATTCATTGAAATTTGAAGGATAACAAGCAAACGGAACACTTTCTCTTATAAATACCATCGTTAAAATAGCTTGAGAGTGACATGTTACAAAGATTACAACATAAATAGTAAGTATCTTTTGAAATAAACTATATCCACCACATTTCTTCAGTATTTCTTCTGTAATTTCAGATACTGACAAATCTAAAATTGAAACCAAAGCAAACATTGTTTCGTTAAGAAATTTCTAATGAATCGTTTTCATTTAAATTTTTGGGATCGATAAAATAAATATCTGATGAGCATTGGGTTTGATGTAATCGATAGCCCCCAACATCAAATTTCAGACTTTGTGCCTATAGTAGAAAAGGTACTAATTACTAATTAATAAGGCGGCGAGCTGGCAGAAACGTTAGCACGCCGGGCGAAATGCATAGCGGTATTTCGTCTGTCTTTACGTTCTGAGTCCAAATTTCACTGAGGTCGACTTTATCTTTCATCCTTTCGCGGTCGATAAATTAAGTACCAGTTACGCATTGAGGTCGATGTAATCGACTTAATCCCTTTGTCTGTCCGTGTTTGACCCCTCCATGTTTAAATCCTTGTGGGCAATAAAGAAATAAGAAACGTCAGCACGCCGGACGAAATGCTTAGCGGTATTTCGTTAGTCTTTACGTTCTGAATCCAAATTCCGCCATAGTCGACTTTACCTTTCATGCTTTCGGAGTCGATAAATTAAGTACCAGTTCCGTACTGAGGTCGATCTAATTTACTGGCCCCCACCTCTCCAAAAATTCTAAGAAATACTAGCCCACTATGGAGCTCATAAGCTTATTAAATATTATTATCAACATAATCTCCGGTATTTACATAACTTATTCTGACGCAGTTTAAAAGCTTTTTTTTTAAGTTGCATTTTTAATATTTCCTCTGCGAGTTCATATATTAACTAATCTAAAATTTTACATGAAACGAAATATATTCTGATAATTAATTTTTAAGAAATCTTAGTATGTGTTGTCACTGATAATCTCTGTTGTTCAAATATATTTTGTAAACATTTACGTTGGATTATTCAAAACATTTAAAGGGTTGACAACTTGAAATGTGTAAAATGACAAGTAAATAAGTACACAAACATATATTTTTATTTTCCCTCCCTGTTTATTTCTGCGTTCCTTCCTGTGGAAGAGCGTATGACCGAAACATAAAATACTTTCTCATTTCCCGTGCATTAAACTAATACATCTGTTTGTTGTTTACCCACCTGTATTCGTCGTACATTTGTAAATTCCAATTATATATATATATGCCGTAAATCCTCGAGTATAGTCCCCCCTTGAGTATAATACGCAGGGGATTTTTAGGGAGCTGTACCTCTGAAAAAATCTGAAAGAAGCGGCCCAGGATAGAACTGAATGGAGGACACTGATCCATCGAGTAACCGAGAGTCGACTTCGACTGAGCGGATAGCTAGAGATAGACCTCTGAAAAACCCAAACCTTGTGCATAATACGCACCCTTTCTCTAACTTGAGTCAAGGAGGTCTATATAACGACCTTGGTTTGTGAAAATGTATACGGTAACGTCCTTTATTATTATTGTATACATAACATAATGCAGACGTGTAGCACAATTCGTGCATAATTAAGCCAGCAGCACCTGGTCGAACAAACACTTCCGCGCATGCGTAATACAATAATAGTGATGTTCTTAACTGTTATATGGGAATGTAAATATGTTTGCAAATTGTTTTTGTTACATGTTATTCTGTGTTCTGAATACTTTTATTTTAATAAATGTTGCTAACTGCAAATTATGGATGATTCTTTTATGACTTCATTGCTTTCAGGTTTAGCTGAAGGTGTTTTCGCGCCCGACATCACTAAATGCGTATGAA
This sequence comes from Octopus sinensis, assembly GCF_006345805.1. Classification (NCBI taxonomy): domain Eukaryota; kingdom Metazoa; phylum Mollusca; class Cephalopoda; order Octopoda; family Octopodidae; genus Octopus; species Octopus sinensis. The sequence continues at coordinate 64,411,669 of NC_043009.1, forward strand.
TAAACATTGCCGGACAGCAAATAGAGACTCGGACATTGCTTAGAAAATAGTTTTAATTTTTAACCTCGTATATAGTACGCACAAGGGATTTTGACCTTTAAATTTTTGGGAAAAAAATGCGGATTATACTCGAGGATTTACACACACACACACACACACACATATATATATATATAGTTAATCCAAACATGAAAACACAAAGAGAAAACATAACAACGCGAGGACGTGGAACAAGTATAATGTTTTGGGACGCTCAGACAAGGAGAGAAAGAAGGAGGATTTAACGTTTCTTGCGGAGCTCTTCGTCAGAAACATAGGAAAAGGAAAGATCCAAGGAAGGGAAGATGGAGAAGAAAATCGCCAACGATACACACGCGGTCACATATAGATGGAAACTGAAAGAAGTCCGTCGTGTATATGTATATATATATATATATATATTATATATATATATATATATATATAATATATATATATATATATGTATATATATATATTTATATATATATGTGTCTGTGTGTATACATACACACACAAATATCTATATCTATCTATCTATCTATCTATCTATCTATATATATATACACACATATATATATGTATACATATGTGTTTTTGTATGCATATAACTGATAGTGAGGGTAGTATATTCGTGTATATATATATAACCATATACATATTTTAGATTTGTTTACAGGAAACGTTTTGAATATGCAAATATAGCCCCTACTCCTTTATGTTGGCTGCAGTCCTATGATGGTGATTGGTCAACCAGTTTGGTGGGTGGGGTTGCACCAAGCTGTAGTGATATAATGTAGGATAAATATAGTAGTAATAACAATAGTCCTGCGATGGAATTTTAAAATATCTTAATTCATCGCTACGCGCGATTCCACAAATACGTCTCTTAAGATGACAACCTTTATTTCTGGGATGATTAGATGTGCTTCAAGTGGTATAGCATAAATGGATGTTTAACTGAGGGCTGGTTATCCTTTCTGACCAGTGAGGATAAACAACCTTCAGTTAAACTTTTATTAATGCTATATCGCCCTAAGAAATGAATCCTTGAAGATGATCCACACTATGGATTACAAGATAATTATTGTTATTATTACTATACATATACATAGGCGCAGGAGTGGCTGTGTGGTAAGTATTATGTTTACCAACCACATGGTTGGGCAAGTGTCTTCTACTATAGCCTCGGGCCGACCAAAGCCAAGTGAATAGATTTGGTAGACGGAAACTGAAAGAAGCCCTTCGTATATATGTATATATATATATATGCGTGTGTGTGTTTGTGTGTCTGTGTTTGTCCCCCTAGCATTGCTTGACAACCGATGCTGGTGTGTTTACGTCCCCGTTACTTAGCGGTTCGGCAAAAGAAACCGATAGAACAAGTACTGGGCTTACAAAAGAATAAGTCCCGGTGTCGAGTTGCTCGATTAAAGGCGGTGCTCCAGCATGGCCGCAGTCAAATGACTGAAACAAGTAAAAAAGTAAAGAGTAATACTCCTACACACACGCGTGCATACACACATACACACACAAATACACGCACACATACACGCAGACATACACGTATATATGTATTTCTGTTCAAACACAGAAAACACGATGGCATTATAAAATGAAAAGAAGCGAAAATAAAAGATAATCTTCAGACCTTTGAATTCTTCAACATTTAAATCCTCGTGTAATTCCTTTAAAACGCTTGCTTCATTCTCCATGTTACAATCAGTAAGTGTCTCGTTGCAATCTCTACTGAAAAAAGGTCGCCTAATGACTTGATTATGAAAACAGACTGCTTCATACAATTACATTATGAAGCATAAAAAACGAAAAAAGCGATAAGCTGACAGAACCATCGGCACGTCGAGTTAAGTCGCTTATCCGCATTTCGTCCGTCCTTACGTTCTGAATTTAAAATTCTACCGAGGTCGAATTCACCTTTCGTCCTTTCGGTATCGATAAAATAAGTACCAGTTGAACACTGGGATCAATGCAATCGACCATCCCCCTCCCCTGAATTTCAGGCCTTCTTTTCTTCTATATTAGAAAGGATTATGGGATTGCAAAATGATGATTTAATATTATTATACATTCTATAGCCACACGAATGGCTGCGTGGTTATGAAGCTCGCTTCGAACACACGGTTTCGGGTTCGGTATTTGTCTTCAACTGTAACCGCTTGTGAGTGAATTTGGTTTGGCGGAAACTGAGTGGATGCCCATTGTATATCTATATATATAAAACTGTAGTTGTGTGAGTGTCTGTCCCCTTCGATTTAGATTCCTAACTCCTCCCACATTTTGTGGTGCAGTTTAACCAAATTCGGGTATCTTATAGTCGTGATTAATTTCGAGCCCGTCTGGCTATTAGCGCGCGTCTACGATGAGTCTACGATTTTAAAAATAATTTAACATCATTTTTCATTCCATTTTAATGCATAATTTTTCGTGTGTCGATGGCGGCGGAGTTGGCGTCCACGCTCAAACACCTGCACCTGTGTTTGCTTCTCCCCCTTCTTCCCTCCTTCGTGAAGCTGTGGGGAAGGGAGTGTAAAGAAATCAACGTCGTAATGCGTTGTTAAGGAGACCAGCGTTCTTTTAGAACCTCGACTTCATGGCTTGAAGACACCAAAACAGAAAATGTCTACGATGAGTCAACGATTTAAAAAAAAATTACCATAATTTTTTTTCCATTTTTAATGCATTTTTTTGCTATTTTTTTGCTATAACTCTCTAAAAATACTTATATAGTTATTTCCCTTACAAACCCGAGCAACGCCGGGCGATACTGCTAGTCTTTATATATAAAAGTGAAGTTGTGTGTCTGTCTCCTACGATTTAGATTCCTAACTACTCCCACATTTTGCGGTGTAGTTTAACCAAAACCGGGTATCTTATAGTCGTGATTCATACCGAGCCCTTCTGGGTTTTAGCGCGCGTCTACGATGAGTCTACGATTAAAAAAAAAATTACCATCATTTTTTTCATTTTAATGCATTTTTTCGCTATTATATAAGGGAAGTAACTCTCTAAAAATGTCTGCAATGAGTCAACGATTTAAAAAAGAATTTACCATAATTTTTTTTCCATTTTTAATGCATTTTTTTGCTATTTTTTGGCTATAACTCTCTAAAAATGCTTATATAGTTATTTCCCTTACAAACCCGAGCAACGCCGGGCGATACTGCTAGTAATCATATAAATGTATATGTATTTTTTCAAAGTTTACAAATAACACGAAATGAATAGTTGCCAGATTAGCAAAAATTCACGTAAGTACCAAGGAAAGCAGGAAATCTTGAGAAACCCATCGCGACCATATTTCCGTGTGTAGAATTCACATGCAACATAATCTGCAACAATATTAGCTGACAACAAGCGAAACTTTCCCTGAGTTTCTGCAGACTCAGCCTCCACTTACCGCCCGATTTTGCATTGATTCCGAGACCTCCTTCCTTCAAGGCCTTGCACTCCTGTTCAACGTGCTCCTTAATTTAACCGATCCTGAGGCAGACCGTAAGGGACGAAGCGAGCGGTTGAATTGCTAGGTGACCTTCTTGTCCTCTAGACTGCGACCAATTGGCACGACTGATCAATATTAATCACGTCCAGTACGATCGTTCATTCATATCCTCAGTCAACACTCTCTTATCTGACTCTTGATTTGCTTGCAACCAAACTGTAATGAGAGTCTCAACACTGCTTTTTCTTTGCCCCATACGCTTCTGGACTAGACAGGCACACGCATCACACGCTATTAACACACACTCTTAACCGAGGTCTTCCCTTGTGTGAGCATTATAAATTATACTGCAGAATGGCTGTCGCTGCGTTTCGACTGTACACTCTCTGTTTTCGCTGCAGTACTCGTTGCTTCCCTGACCACGCCATTCTAAATAATGACATCAACAAGGAGCCGTGTCCCTACCAGTTTTCTGTCACAATTCGGATCGGCAAGACCAAGCAGCTGTGATAGAAGGAGGTCTAGTCAGGTTAAAACTCTTCAAGATCCAAGATTGCACGGCAAGTCACTCACCGCCAGGTCTTCTGACAGATTCTCATGTGCTGTGCCCACAATGTCGAGAAGCGGTGAAATCGCTAAGCTCGAGTTACTGTCGAAAAGGTTTCTTTCTTCGCAGCATCCTTGGTTTCTAGAATACCGCTCTTCTCTGTCAAATTACAAAGGATATGGTCATGGGTTTTTTCAGCTTCGCTTTTGCTACCCTCCTGTAATATTGAGTTTAGTTAAAACAAATTATTCATCAGGACATACATACTTTGTGTGTGTGTGTGTGTGTGTATTTGTGCCTATGATTATGTGTTCGTCTCTATGTGGTTATGTGTTCGTGAATATCTAATTGTGAGTTTATGCAACTTTTGAGACGTGTAACATTTTCTTATGTTTATCTGCATTTGTGTCTGCGCATACATATTAATACACGCATACATATATACATACATAAACACACACATAATACATACATACATACACACATATATATATATATATATATATATATATATATATATATATATATATATGTGTGTGTATTTGTGCCTATGATTATGTGTTCGTCTCTATGTGGTTATGTGTTCGTGAATATCTAATTGTGAGTTTATGCAACTTTTGAGACGTGTAACAGTTTCTTATGTTTATCTGCATTTGTGTCTGCGCATACATATTAATACATGCATACATATATACATACATAAACACACACATAATACATACATACATACACACACACACACACACATATATATATATATATATATATATATATATATATATATATATTATATATATATGTGTGTGTGTGTGTGTGGTGTGTGTGTGTGTGTGTGTGTGTGTGTATACATACATATACAAGGTACGGTCAATATATTGTCTAATTACGCAAAAATGAAAATAGCACCGACAGCTCATTTTTACAGATTTATTTACCAAATTTACATTAAAAAAATGTTGAAATACTAATGATTAAATTTATTCAATAAAATCGCCATTGACTTCAACAACGGCCTCCAGACGACTTCGGAATCTTTTGCAACTCTTCTGGGCGGTCCCCTTGTTTAAGTTGGAGAATACCGACATAATCCTTGCCTTCAGTTCATCTTTGGTGTTACAACTGCGCCCCACATATAATAATGAAGGGGTTGCAGCGTGGGGAGTTAGATAGGCAGATGTTAGGGGTGATGTGATCACAGAAATTGACTGACATCCATGACTGGGTTCTCCTGCTTCTCCTGGCACGTTGCAGAGTCCTGTTGCCAGACATAGGATCTTCCAGCAGCCACCATTTTCACCAGGAGCAGCACTACTTCCTCCAGGCTCTTGATGTAGGTCTCCGTGCTGAGTTTGAGGCCGTCTGGGAAGATGGATGGAGGCATGACATCGCCATCACTAGTGATCACTCCAAACACCATGATCTTGACTGGATGTTTGATCTTTATCACTCTCAGTACATGTCCTCAGATTGCACTGTCCTCAGATTGAGACCCAAACACTTTGAAATATTCGTATCGGAGCTTGCGGCGCGAATGCAAGCTGTACAGTATGTCGTTTCCAATTTTCTGCCAGAGTGATTGGCGTCATGGTGCAGTTTTTCTCATAGACGGTGCCTAAGTGATCCTACTTTACTGTGTAGTCGAGAAAAGCAAACATAAACTCTACGCTGAATTCAAAATATAAAATTGTGACAATTTACCCATCGCACCATGCACACACACACACACACACACACACACACACACACACACACACACACACACACACACACATGTATTGGTGAGTAGATAAACATGAACAGAAATAAAATTACTCACTTAAGAAAGGTATGACTAATTCTTTCACGAGACTGTTATCATGCATTAACACACAAGCTAATTATCTCATGATACTCTGCATGTATCTACGTGTGTGTGAATCGTAATGTTTACTCGTATTTTTCTGATTGTAAAATTCGTGCTAGTTTACAAAAATCAACGTTATGCACTCATTCTTAAATCTGTTGGTAACATACTTGTAATGGCAACACACATAGCACAAAAACAAAGAGCTGTAGTTTCGAGTCCCATCCGTATGGAAACTCTACTTCTTTTCCGTTGAGTGCTTATATGCCCCAGTGTTAGACTATAATACGATGACGAGCTGGAAAAATCTTTAGCCCGCCGGGCGAAATACTTAGCGGTATTTCGTCCGTCTTTACGTTCTGAGTTCAAATTCCGCCGAGGTCGACTTTGCCTTTCATTCTTCCGAGGGTCAATTAAATAAGTAAGAGTTACGCACTGGGGTCGATGAAATCGACTTTAATCCTTTTGTTTGTCCCCCTCTATGTTTAGACCCCCCGTGGGTAAAAAAGAAATAAATATTAGAGTATTTTCGTTAATCATTACACGGTGATCGCTTATAAGCTTTAAGCCAATGAAATATTATCATTTACAGAATTGTAACAATCGAAACTGCTTATCAAAACCCATCGCAAGAAACGTATATGTGTGTGTGTATGTGTATGTGTGTGTGTATAGTAAAAAGATCGATAAAAATATATCATATATAAAATTAAAGTTTAGATAGGAGGCATCAAAATACAGCATTGAAGCCTTGTTTCAGGTAAGTCTCAGGTAGCGTGCCTGAAGAGCACGTTTACCGCTAATGGCTACCAGGTGTCATAAGATACGCTTTGCCTTCATCAGTGGAATACACGCAAAATAGTACATAAATACAATATATATACATACAAATATATATATATATATATTATATATATAGATATATATATATATATATATATATATATATACGACATACGAATACTTACATATACGCAAGTATACACACAAATATATACACGTGCGGGCAATTTAAACTGGTCGTGTGCATATGTGCATATATATGCGTGCATACGTGCGTATATGTAAGTATTAGTATGTTGAATATATATATATATATATATATATATATACAGTCGCCATGATAGATTGTTAGCCACTACACACATTTTATTCTCTCCTTGTTTCTCTTCTTGTTTATTCTGTGTCTCTTTCTGTAGAAGAGCGTAGACTCGAAACGTAAAAGACTTTTTCTATTCCTGAGCGTTATACTAATACATCTGTTTGTTTTGTACACCACCTGTCTTCGTCTTTTGTTTTTTCGTAAACTCTATATATACTTTATTGAAAAGCAACAGAAATATCACAAAAGCTGTTACTCAAAGTTTCTCATTCCCGTTCGTCGGACAGTTTTGTTAGAATGGAACAGAAATGATGATATAATCAAACATAAAAATAGTTTAAATGATACACTTTTGAAAATGGTCTTGTTTCATTGGTCCTTTCAACTAACGGACTTATGTATGCAATAAACAAAATTCAGTATAAATTCATATTGTAGTAAAATCGAAGAAAATCTTAAGTCGATGGGCAGAGTCTAAATAAATATGGTAAATAATTATATACAAAATATAAATGAATTAATGCATTAACAGTTATATCCATTTAAAAATTGAAATTAAACATTAAAAATTACATATTTTTCAGCAGTATATACCCATACTAAACCATCTATAGTATGCATATATACACTAAAATATACATGTGCATGTACATAGTTATATACATATATAGACATATATAGGTGCGACATAAATATGTACACAAATACATCATATTTTTTTATTTTTTAAATTTTATCTAGTTTCAGCTCACGAGCTGTGGCCATGCTGGGGCACCGCATATGTACACACATACATCATATGTACGCACACATACACGCGCATAAAGTCTCTTGGTGTATACATATACAAGTCAGTTGTTACCGACTAAAAAGATGGGAAGTACATTAAGCGTAGGGAGGAGGGAGAGAAAAAGTAAAAATAAAAAAGAAAAAGAAACTGAAACAAAAAAACTAGCGAGAGAAGAGAGAAAGAGGTTGCTACGTAGAAACGCGAAACCAGTATCGAGTAAGAAGAAAAAGAAAGGAGAGATGCTTCACGAATTGTGCTCAACGAACGCACTCATAAAATAAAATTACATATGTATATACACAGGAGTGGCCCTTGTGGTAAGTAGCTTGCTAACCAACCACATGGTTCCGGTTTCAGTCCCACTGCGTGGCATCTTGGGCAAGTGTCTTCTGCTATAGCCCCGGGCCGACCAATGCCTTGTGAGTGGATTTGGTAGACGGAAACTGAAAGAAGCCTGTCGTATATATGTATATGTATATATATGTATGTGTGTGTTTGTGTGTCTGTGTTTGTCCCCCTAGCATTGCTTGACAACCGATGCTGGTGTGTTTACGTCCCCGTCATTTAGCGGTTCGACCGATAGAATATATACTGGGCTTACAAAGAATAAGTCCCGGGGTCGATTTGCTCGACTAAAGGCGGTGCCGCAGTCAAATGACTAAAGGCATGGCCGCAGTCAAATGACTGAAACAAGTAAAAGAGTAAAGAGTAATAACTATACATATGAATACAAATACACATATGTGATTACGCATATAAATATACAAAAATATGTACGCATATACATGCTCACATGAATATAAGTATATACACGTATGCATATACAGCTATGTGCCTATGTTCATAAATATAAACATACACGTATACTTACACACGTACACACACATACATGTACACGTACGGACACATACACATACTCATGTACACCCACGATACATCCATACACACAAAAATAAATATACAGTGACACATCTATATCGTAATGTATATACGTATACAAACAAATAGGCGGCGAGCTGGCAGAAACGTTAGCACGCTGGGAGAAATGCGTAGCCGTATTTCGTCTGGCGTTACGTTCTGGGTTCAAATTTCGCCGAGGTCGACTTTGCCTTTCATCCTTTCGGGGTCGATAAATTAAGTACCAGTTGCGCACTGGAGTCGATATAATCGACTTAATCCGTTTATCTGTCCTTGTTTGTCCCCTCTGTGTTTAGTTTGTCCCCTTGTGGGTAGTAAAGAAATATATATATACAAATAATTTCAAAAGATGCCCGGTGTATGTAAAATCAAAATATGGATAAAAAGGCGTTTCAAAATGCAGCACTATATAAGGAATCATCTGCAAATTAAAAGTAAAGCTTAAATAGGTTTGTAAAATTCAATAAAGTAAAATAAAATGAAATATTATAAATATCAAAAAGTTTTAATAATAAAATTCTAGACAAAGCCTAAGCTTGAAAATGATATGCAAAACAGTCGAAGTTTTTCTTAAAGAATGTGTTGAAATATATTCAATATCGCTGCGATGCGTAACCACCATATATTACAAAGACAAATTCACAAGTAGCAGTCGAAAATAATTCAAAAGTCAAAACATACTATCCGTATGGTATTTTGTCGGTTAACATTTAAAATTCTGTTGCAGGAAATTAAAAGTTCGCGTCTCTGATTTAAAGCGCTTTTATCCTGGAACAAGATGAAGAATTTTTCCGAAAGGCATAAATTGCATTTCATGGGTCTTTTATGAGCTCCATGTCTGTAAGCTTATGCTTTGTCTAAGATTTTCCGTCCTGTTTTCGGGGTACCGGAAGGAATTTCTGTGGGAATAAAATCGGGTCTTGAAAGAATTTTCAGAAGCCCTGTGTATGTTTTATATTCTTGCAAGCCTTCTATTTGTACTTTGGCCCTCTATACAATCCCTTTTTCCAGACATTTTCCTTCCAACGGACAGGGGGTCTCATCTTTGAAATTACAATTCTTTGGATTAGAATAGGCACTGAAGTTATCTGTGATTATTTTAGTGTTGTGTTGGCTAATGAAAGAGGCGAAGTTTTTACAATAATAGCTAATTTTCAGCGTTCGCCTATTAAATATTCTGTAGAACTTATGGCTAGGTTGAAAATGCTTGGAGACTAATTTAAAAAATTCATTACCTATATTATATTTGTTTTTATGACTATATTAAATGCTGGGTTGAACCAAAAAACCCTCATAGTTCTAGTTCTACGTGTTGTATTATTGCTCGCATTAAATTGGTTGTATTGGATCTTCTCCAAGAATCCACTATTCTTTAATGCGTTATTGTAATAGGGTGCAGCATTTTGAAATGCTGTCTCATCCGAAGAAATTGAAAATATTCGCCTACCTACATTATTGACAATGTTCTTAAGAATAACGGGTGGATGAATAGATTCTTTGCTAATATAAGATAGCTTTTCATTAGGCTTACGGAAAGGTTTGAAACTATTTAACTGTAAATCTAAATTAATATCTAAGAAATCTACGTTTTTTTTTTAAAATTACTATCTATCGTAATCCATAAGCCCATTCTTTAGAAGAAGACATTTAGATCCTTCCTAAGCTTATCTAAATCATGGCCGTTTCAAATAATTGGTGACTATAAGGCCGTCATCCCTGTATAATCCTGCGTCTATTAGAGGGAATCTTAGACTTAGATTATGCAAAATATAAGCTCCTATAAGCACACATAACGCAGCCCCATAATATGCCCCGTGATCGGTACATCGAAAAGAGAATCCTCACTCTTTTTGACCCAGGTTGAATCCTCGTAGAAAAGAAGAGATTTTCTCGCATGCAGTATAATATCCATTTCCGAGTCATCGATGCTGACATACTGCTTGGTGAAGTCTAATGCTTTTAGAAGCAAAGGCCTGGATATTGACGGGTAAAAATCAACAATATCAAACTGTGTAAACTTACAATTATGCTTATGGCTAATCTCTTTGAACCGATCTATCACTGACTTGCTATTATTCCAAATCTGTAAATTTAATTCACTATCTAACATAGTTAAAATACGATCTAAAATATATTTGCTAATAATACCTATTTCAGTTTTAGCAGGATTAATCAATCTACATTTAGGGTTTCTATTAAAATTAGTTTTATGGTATTTTAGGGTAATAAAAGAGTGGCGCTGAGGGAGATATTCTATCCTATCACTAACTTTAAGATTGTTAGCAATTCTTCTTGCCTCCAAATTCACCTGTTTATATAAATTTGCGTTGTCTTTTTTTTTATGTATCTGTGATACTATTCGAAATTAAACGCTTATAAACGTCCTTATCAACCGCATATAAGATTTTTGTCTTATCAGAGTTCACGAAGATCTTATATACATAAACGTATTGATGTATGCATAAACATATGAATATTCGTGTATGAGTATGTGAGAGAGAGAGAGAGTGAGATAGTGGGAGGGAGAGAATGTATGATTATATAAATGCATAACAGTAAATAATAACCTTCCTGTTGATTACTCCGTTATTTTCGCTGACGCTTTTTGCAATCAACTCTCGTCTGATACCTGTAAAGTATAATTTGATTTAGGTTAGAGCGTCGAGCTTACGATCGTGAGGTTGTGAGCTCGAATCCCGGACCGGGCTGCGTGTTGTGTTCTTGAGCAAGACACTTTATTTCACGTTGCTCCAGTTCACTCAGCTGTAGAAATGAGTTGCGACGTCATTGGTGCCAAGCTGTATCGACCTTTGTCTTTCCCTTGGATAACATCGGTGACGTGGAGAGGGGAGGCCGGTATGCATGGGCGACTGCTGGTCTTCCATAAACAACCATGCCCAGACTTGTGACTAGGAGGGTAACTTTCTAGGTGCAATCCCATGGTCAGTGTCGTGACCGAAGGGGTCCCGGATCCCGGAATTTCATATGATCAAGTCTGCCTAGAAAGCTCGTTCTGTCTTTGAACAACGTACCCTATTACATTATGCTATATTCTGTTTGCTTGATCACGGGTACCGGTCCGAAAGTGGTGCTGCCCTTTCTCTCTTCTGGTGTCACATTCTTGATATTTGACTGGTACATGCCTAGGAGGGTCTATTTCTGCTTGCGATTACATAGGCATGTAAAACAATGGACCAGCCGCATGGATCGTGCTACAAGCTCATACTAACTTGCGAGTGACGAACGAACCGCTGGTCTGACAGATGGACAGGCTGATGGATGTAGAACTGACCATTCCGAGATCGTCTCCGCTGTTTACATCATCTTTCGTGTCGCTGTTTATTGGAGTCCACGGATGACTGTATTATTAAGTTGATAACAGGTACGAATTCTGTTTAAATATGAATAAAACGTGACAGTTGTACAAGATATTACATTACATATAGAGTAAAAACGCAACGGGGTAAACTTATCAAAAGGGACGATAATGAACGAGGGGGTTCTAGAGAAAAAAAATAAAAAACAGACGGCTTAGGGACAAAGAAAAGGAAGGGAATATGAAATTTACACACACACACACACACACACACACACACACACACATACACACAAATAGGGTGCGATGGGGAAATTGTCGCCAGTTTATATTTTAAATTTCACGCATGCGCATTGTTTGCTTTTGAGTTTGTCGATAACTCAGTATAGTAGGGCCAGTTGGGCACCGTCTGTGAGAAAAAACTGCCAGAAAATTGGACACGGCATACCGTACCACTTATCATTCGCGCCGGAAGTTCCAATACGAACATTTCAGATTATTTGGGTGTAAGTCTGAGGAAAGTGCAATCTGAAGACATGTACCGAGAGCGATAAGAATCAAACGTCCAGTCAACACCATGTTGTTTGCAGTGATTACTAGGAGTGGCGACGTTATGCCTCCATTCATCTTCCCACACAGCCTCAAACTCAGCACGGAGGCCTACATCAAGAACCTGGAGTTAGTAGTGATGCCCTGGGTGAAGAAGGTGGCTGCTGGAAGGTCGTATGTCTGGCAACAGGACTCTGCACCATGCCATACAAGGATGAGAACCCAGTCATGGCTATCAGACAATTTCTGAGACCACATCACCCCTAACATCTGGCCATCTAACTCCCCAGACTGCAACCCCCTTCATTATTATGTATGGGGCGCAGTTGAGCGGGAGACCAACAAAACTCCTTGTAACACCAAAGATGAACTGAAGGCAAGGATTATGTCAGTATTCTCCAACTTAAACAAGGAGACTGTCCAGAAAAGTTGCAGGAGATTCTGAAGTCATCTGGAGGCTGTGGTTGAAGTCAATGGAGATTTTATTGAATAAGTTTACTCTTTAGCATTTCAAGATATTTTTATGTAATTTTGCTAAATGAGATGTCAGTGATATTTTCTTTTTGCGTAAGTCTGACGACAGCTTAATCACCGTTGCCTGTATGTACATGTATATGTATATATATATATATATATATATATATATATATATATATTATATAATATATAATATATATATATATTATATATATATTATATATTATATATACACACTCGCCTGCACGCGCACACACATGCATGCATGCACACGCGCACACCTACACGCATGTACGCATACATGCATACATGCATACACACACACACGCACGTACACATACATACACACATACATACACCCATACGCATACATGCATCCTACACACACAGACATACACACTCACACATACATACACACACACACTCACTCACACACCTGCATGTATGCGCACACACATGCACATACACACACTTCCACACACACACACGTACATACATACACACTCATAGACATACAACACACACACACACACACACGGACATACATCTATACACACACATATACACACACATACTTACATACATTCATCGGACACACTGACACCCAGACTTACACACAGACACACTCACACATCCACACACATACATACTTACACACACACTCGCAGGCGCACGCACATACACGCTTGTGCACGTTCGCGCACGCATACATGCATGCATGCACCACGCTCGTGGGTACCGACTAGATCTCCTGTTCGTATCTGGAGCCGGCGCGTGTCTTTGGGTTCTCCCACGCCTGTCGCCGCGAGACCACTCTTCCATCTTCCCCCCCTCCGCTGCAGTTTTTTTCCTTAACCCCCCCCCCCCTTATGTACACACACGCACACACATACACACACCCACTCACACACACACATTTGCATATATATATACATTACACTTACACACACTTCAAATTTACTTGCCATACACACAACTACGCACACTGGACACACACACACTACCACTCAACACACACACTGGCACGTTACATACGCCCCCACCCTTTCCCTCCTTCCCTTCTTCCCTCCTTCCTCCTTTTTTTACCACTGACCACTCACTTGAGACTTGCTATGTCATCTGTTCGCCCTGCACGCACTAACATATACATATTTTTTGTTTTTTTATCTCGCCTCACACACACATACACACACGCACACGCACACACTCACACATACATATACACGCACACACACATACCTCCCTGTTTCTGATATGCCTTTCTGACTTGCTAGGGTACCCCCCCCCCACACTCCTTTAATTCTACTACTGCCTGCTACTAGCCATTGTCCACCATACACACACATACACACACACGCTCACACTCACACACACACCCTTGTCATCTCGCACACCTTTTTTACCATTCCCTCTTTGATTCAGCTCTCCTGTTTTTAAAAAACATTTTCCTCCTTTTTTACCACTTCCGTCTTTTTAGTATGTGACCTCGTGAAGACTACCTGCAATTTTTTTTCCTCTGTCCTCCCGTCTCGGGATCTTTCTTTCTCCTATGTTTCCGACGAAGAGCTCCGCTCGAAACGTCATACCCTCCTTCTTCCATTTTCCTGAGCGCCTAATAATAATAATACTGTAATTGTTCCACGTGTTGTTGTTTTTTCTGTTTTCCCGTTTCGATTACCTATATATAATATATATATATATATATATATATATATATATATATATATATATATATATATATATATATTTTGGGATGGTCATGTTGCCAGTTTTCGCCATATATATATATAATACAAATTTAGTGAATGGAGTAGATAAAATCCGGGCTACATAGGATTCCTAGCAAGCAGAGCTTTGGAAGGAGTAGTTACCCACACGAATACTCAGCTAGCTATTTATCAGGCTGAATATACCTTAGTCAAGTGCTTTCCACGCATTTTCGATCATATCTCCTGTAAGCTGACATAGAATTCTTTGACGATAATGTAACCTTCAAACTGACCATGGTATGTTTGGCTTGATTAATATCTAACGGAATACCCTTCGTTTGGGTAATTAGTACTTCCAATGTCCTGCTAGCTATGAAGAATGGATTTTATCAACTCCATTCTCTTAATCTGGATTTTTATTCACATACACAGTAACTCCAGTTGCTAACCGTGACCTACGAACTAACTTTTTCAGCTAATCGAACTTCGATATGGTAAAAATTTACAACCTTCTGCGTCAATAAACCACCATTGTTCCTAAAAGTTGTTTTTGGATACTTTCCACGGACTGCATGAAGCCTAGTAACTTCCTACACCTTGATCCTTCAATCTTACCTTTACACACACACTCACACACACACACACACACACACACACAAGCACACGCCCACACACATACACAATCTTGCAAGCAGAGGAAAGCGAGAAAGAAAAAGAAAGAAACAGATAAAGAAGACTTGGTTACAATTGGTACTTTTTTCAGGAAATCATATCGTAAATTACATTTCAAGTTTTAGGTCCCGAGAGTATATGTTTCTTATATGGAGGAGAGAAAACAACAAGGGAAGGAAATGGAACAAATCCTTGATATAAGATTGAGGAAAACCAGAGACGACACGAAAACTGTGAGGAATTGGTACGAGGTGTTCTAGTCTATTCATATATTGGTTTAAAATTCCTGCACAAGCTCAGCATGTTCATGGAAGTCGACTATATTGACCCATTCTCAACTAATTACCATTTTGTCGATCCTGAAAGGATGAAAGACAAAACCGACCTCGGTGGAATTTGAACTCAGAACGAAAAGACGGACGAAATGCTTCTAAGCATTTCGTCCGGCGTACTAACAGT
This sequence comes from Octopus sinensis, assembly GCF_006345805.1. Lineage (NCBI taxonomy): Eukaryota > Metazoa > Mollusca > Cephalopoda > Octopoda > Octopodidae > Octopus > Octopus sinensis. The sequence continues at coordinate 64,427,529 of NC_043009.1, forward strand.
TTTGCCAGCTCACTCTTCCCCAGTAAACAAGAGTTTGCGTGCTGGAAGAAAGTTACGACATCGGACAAAAAGTTTAGCAGCATTTCTTCCGACTTCACGTTCGATTGCCGCTGGAGTCGACTTTACCTTTCATTCTTTCTGGGTCGGTAACATAAGTATTAATAGAGCACTGAAATCAATGTACTTGATCTACCCCTCCCAAATAATTGCTGGGTTTCTGCCAAAATTTGAAACGAATATCTTTCGAAATATTTCGTAAAAGCAGAAAATTTCTATTGTGAAACAACTTGTTTTTTTGGCCTTATGAATATTGCGTACATTTGCACTGAACTTTATTGGGTCACACTTTTCGTTATAAGAAACATGTATAGTTTGTATTACTTAATTATGTTGCCAACATTTTACACTTTGCTGTTTTTCATTCTATTCTACAAACACAAAACGATTTCAATACCCTCCGGAATTGCCAAAGAGTTGCTTTAATATTTCTAATATTGAATAAAATAAAATAATGATGAATACACATATATTTGTACATGTTGAACAAAATGATTAGTAGTAGTAGTAGTAGCAGCAGCAGCAGCAGCAGTAGTAGTATAGGTAGTAATAGTAGTAGTAGTAGTAGTTGTAGTAGTAGTTTTGTCTTGGTTTAAAAGATGGACCAAAGCAAATATTCTTTTCAGTACCACAGATTTGTTTGTCAGTCGTTTGACCTTAAACAGTTGAGCATGTTCCTGGGTGGCTGACGATATGTGCATCTCTGATCACGAGCAGAAGTAGTGGGGGAGCATCATAGCCATGTGTTGAGTGGAATTCTTTGGGGTTTGAATAATTCACATCTGGAAACTTGAGTGTTTCGTTCATCAACCTTAAGCAAACCTTATTCAAAGACCTTTTGAGCGGGATGGGCTACTCGACCTGAAGAAAATTCTAACAGGGTCCCACCTGCAAGGTCATGCATTGTTAATCTTGATATGAGAACACCATTATTTACATTATTTACATTTCCCTGTATAATCCTGCATCTATTAGCGGGAATTCTAGATTTAGATTATACAAAATATAAACTTTTTCATGCTATTGTAGACTTTTATTAATGCTTTCTTTTTAGTAAATGTTACGTAAATATAATTAATATATAGCTTCCTTTATTATAGCACATAGACATACCTGTTTCTGTGAGCACTTGAGTGCGTAATAGTATAACACACTGATCAGAATGGTCTAGTGTTTTCGATTATGAAACGGTACAGCGTCAAAACACATCATTAACCCTCATCGCGCCATAAAGTTTTAATTAGATTTGACTTTGTTAAATTTTTATTTGGACCGCAACATTGTTTATTATGTTATAATCATATTGACAGAAAACGACAACGAATTCACTCACCAGCGTTTCCAATCGCCATTTTACACACTTTCTCTTTTACAATTACTACCATTAACTCTGCTCTCATAAATATTTTACATTATTATTAAAAGGGAGACATTTTGTACCAAACAACAGTGTGTCCCTAACATTGTGTCATACCATAACAAAGACAACTCTGTATTTTTGCTGCTCCAGAACCTCCCGTTACCAATCATTCTCTGAAAATACTATAAATGAACTCTTCCAAAATGTACCCTTTTAATGCCAAACATGTCACCGCAAATATAAACAACGCCACGTGAAAAGACTTCTTTTGTTGCTTCAGCACGCATTACATCATCCAGCAAGCACAAGCATTAAGTTTTCGTGCGAGATTCTCCCCTCAACGGACTTACATTTTAACACTGAATACGAGTGTATTCCAATCTCTGTAGACACTGCAGTGATTCCTGTGCATAAGAACCGTCTGTTCTCTGAATCAAGGAAGGAGGCCCCTAATTGGCCGTGCGATCTACCAACATAACCGCCAAATCTGTTTTAAATGTCTTAGCAACGGGGACATCAGATAAGTATGTTCTGTTTCTCTCAAACCTAGGAAAAATAATGGACGGAGATAAAAAGGTTCTGGTATAATATAAAACGGCGTCTCTTGATTTGAGACAAACAAGAAGAATGCGAACACAGAAGGACTTTATATTTTCGTTAAATACAAACATGAATAGAAATGTTTAACACGTGTGGACAGTGGCAAACTCACGGGATAGCCAGGAACAATAGAGAGGAATGATGGAGATCAGTGTGAGCGGATGGCCTTAAATGGAGGGTGAATGAGAGATGGGCAATATAGAGCGAGGGAAAGATAACTTGAGGCAAAGTGAGAGAAGCACATATTTTTACGATGAGAAATATGATGGTGTCCTTTTATTCTTTTATTTGCTTCAGTCATATGACTGCGGCCATGTTGGAGCACTGCCTTTAGTCGAGCAAATCGACCCCAGGACTTATTCTTTATAAGCCAAATATTTATTTTATCTTTTTTTTTGCCGAACCGCTAAGTTATGAAGATGGAAACAAATCAGCATCGTTTGTCAAGCTATGTTAGGGGAACAAACACCGACTCAAACACACACACACACACACACACATACACACACATACACACGCACACACACACACACACACACACACACACATATATATATATATATATATATATATACGACGGGCTTCTTTCAGTTTCCGTCTACCAAATCCACTCACAAGGCTTTGGTCGGCTGGAGGCTATAGTAGAAGACACTTGCCCAAGGTGCCATGCAGTGGGACTGAACCCGGAGGCATGAGGTTGGTAAGCAAGCTACTTACCACACAGCCACTCCTGCGCATAATATATAGGGAAACCAATCCCATTAACGCTTGTATATATTTAATCGTATATAAAGAAATGGGAAAGAAAAATGGGGAGAAATAAAGGTAAAACAGAAGCGTAAATATAAAATGCATCGACAACGAAAAAGAGAAATGAAAATTTAATAAGAAAGAAAAAAGGGGAAACGGAGCAAAAGAATAGAATGCATTGTTTCAGCACGAGCATTTTGTAATGTTGCTTGATATCAATTATGGAAAATGAGGGACTGAAATATTTTCGAAAGATGACCAAAATTAAGAAAGATGAAAGAGTTGGTGAGTTAAAGAGAAAAGGAAAATAAACCGAAAAAGCAGGCACATTTCCTAAAACCAAAAGAAAGAAGCGTGCAGAAAGAAAGAAAAAGAAGAATATGTCTGAATAAAAATCAAGTCACTACTAAATCACTTTTGAATAGACTGGACAACATCAATTTTGTGACAGGAATTTTCACGAATGTTTTAAGTGTACAATTGTAAGTCGGATGTAAATATGAAATGTCGCATATAAGGCTTCTGGTAAAGTGCTAGAATCTTCATATTTCATTTGATGATAGGCCAGATGCCCAGACTTTTATTTAATCTGCACATTTCGTTTCTGACCAGTTTGAACGGTCCGGATGTTAAAAGAAAAAAATTCATAAATTTTCAGAATTTTGTACTACGAAACTGCGAGATCCGAATAAAATTCCAGTTGTCATTTCCTTCTTTTTTTTCCTTTTTTTTTTTCATAATTCAAATGAAATTATCACCTAGAAAGTTGAAAAACTTGTAAGAAAGTAACATAAGTATAATTACTAAATTTTGCTTTAAAATTTTGGCACAATGCCAGCAATTTCAAAGGTTAAAGTATGTCGGTTACAATGAGCCCAGTGCATGACTGGTACTTAATTTATCGACCTCGAAAGGATGAAAGGCTAAGTTGACCTCGGTGGAATTTGAACTCAGAACGCAGAGGCGGACGAAACGCCGCTAAGCATTTTGCCCGGCGTGCTAACGATTCTGCCAGCTCGTCGCTTTGTTACAATGTAATATTTTGACATAAATTTGATAGTAATTAATTGAACACTTGTTTGTATTAAACTAATCGCAAGAATAGTTTAATACAAACCATATCGATATGCCAAATCTAAAGATTATCCATATCATCCAGAGTTTGAAGTAGACAAGAATCTTTCATTTCAGGAAGTAAAAGGATCAGAAGTCCTGCAGCAATTCCAAACACTCCGTAGACACTGAGAGGTATCCAGGAGCCATATGTAGAGAGCTGAAGAATTGTTGGTGAAAAGACACCGCCAACTCGAGCAAACAACGAAGCCGCACTCAAACCGCTGTTGCTGAAATGTAAAGAAAAAATAACATATACTTTACATATAGATATAAATTTGTATGTGAGTATGTATTATGCTAAAAAGGAAAAGACGGAACGGAAGACAGAGAGGTTGAGAGAATGAGAGAATGAAAGAGAATGCACGTTCCATATAAGTACATTTCGATTTGCATTTAATAATTGGTCGCCAAAACTCAGTACAATATGATATGAATGAATTTATGCTTTGCATACATTAGTTATTAGCATTTTTCTTGAAATGATGAGTTAAGGAAGGATGAAGTTAAAAGTTCGTCTCACTATTCCAGTGTCTTCTTTGAGTGCGAGAGTAAATTCCATCTATTATGTATGTATGTATTCTTGTGTGTGTACGTGCGAATTATTGTGTGTGTGTGTGTGTATGTGCACCTCTGAATATGTATGTGTATATGTGTGCGTTTGTGATATACTGCATGCTTTCAAGAACTTATACATATAGAAATCATAATAAATAGACGAAGATAAATATTAGCGAAATACAAATTAATTGGCATTAATACACACATGCACACACACACACACACACACACACACACACACACACACACACACACACACACACACACACACACACACACACACACACACACACACACATATATACACACACACACACACACGGTGTGAATCATGTCAACTATAACAGGAAAATTAAGGCTACTTGAAATAAGTAACTTAGATAATGCTCCGAGAGAGAAAGTCCATTTAAGTCTGTTATTTTTTATCATAATAACTTAGATTATCTCCCCCTTTCCCCTTTATCTGGCTTCCCTTTCAAACGAACCGGTTGTAGTTTATCCAGCACCCTGTTTGCACCCTTTAAGTATGATAAATGTAATGGAACATTTCAATACAGAAATTGCGTGATACAGTCAGACATTTTATTTTTTTGTTAGAGATTGCAATTCTCATGTCTGAATCATCACATGAACTGGCAGTGATACGAGTTAATCATAAAACGCTGAGTGCCACAGCGACATTTTTTGCATTCCTTCGTTTCACCTCTTACTAAACTCAATGCTGTGGTTCACCATTTTACCCTAGTATCACTAGAATGTGCGGGTGTGCTCGTGCCAAGTCATTATATAAAATGGCTCTCGGCTGAACCGAGTCACGAAGACACTCTTCCTGTGAATCATGATTGCGACTAGGTAAAGCCTATTGGAATGACTATTGTGTCTCATGACCATCCCAACGGAAAGCAACTTAACAAGTAACACCCATATACACACAGCCCATACATACATTCATACATACATACGTAAATGGACACACATACCTACACACATATCTCTATAAACAATGATATATATATATAGGGAGAGTTTACGAGAAAAACAAAAAACGAAGACAAGTGGTGTACAAAACGTATATATATATCACAATGATGGTGGTGTACAATACATATATATATATATCACAATGAGATTTTGACAACTGTTGTTCTTATAGAACTTACACATACCCGAGAAATAATACTAGAACCATTTTACCACTGATTAGGAAAGATCTCTAATGTACCTACGTTCGGTAAACGAACGAAAGCGTTTATAAAGAATTATCCAAAATTCTGACTGCCTCCTTTTTCTCAATATACAATATATGTACACCACTTCAAACACGCTATACATACACACACACACACACAAATACTGAAAGAGAGAAAGAGAGAAATAGAGAGAGAGAGAGAGGGAGATAAAGAGAGAGAGAGGGAGATAAAGAGAGAGAGATGTATGTGCGTGTGTAAGGTTATTTTAAACGAAATTATATTGGACACAATTCAGTATCCGAGTTATTCTGGTGCATCACATCGCAATAAGTGCGAAACTCTTTTCGAGATTGTGAAATACTTCACCTACCGTGTTACAGTTGGAAACAGTTCTGCTGATGTCAGATAAATGCCACTAAATGATGCCGTCAAAGCCAGCCTCCCGATAACGGCTAATATCAGGGGAAACCAAAGATTACCTGAAAAATTGTTTACAGTGAAAATATGAACATTTAAGCTTTATAAATATGTCACGTTCATCTACGAGATAAATTATTCAATAACCGGAGGCGAATTAGCTTCAAGACCAGTAGAAGCAATGTTCGTGAAATCTATGTTCTCTAACATAATTATGAGTAATCTGCGGCCCGTGGGACTCCTAGAAAGACTCACCGAAGGAAAAATTGCCTTGATTTATTTTCACCTGATGATTAGCAATGTCCCATGCGATCTGCTTCTCGAAACAGGTAGCTCTTGTCATTTAGATTCTAAAAGAATAATTAGGTATTCTCGGTTGTTTGGGGGAATCATTTTGCAATCAACCTAATGAATAGCCTTTTGTGAAGACGTCTTACGGTCTATGACCTTTGGGTTGGAAAAATAGAGTATCACCACAGATACTCTCTCTCTCTCTCTCCATATATATATATACATATATATATATATATATATATATATATATATTATATATATATATATATATATATATAAATATATATATATATATATATATATATATATATATATATATATATATATATAGGTGAGAAAGTTGGTATGTGAAAGCACGTGGTTGAATATATAGAAAATAGTAAAAAGTGAAAAAACTACAGAAAAGCTGAACGCGAAACCGTCTTTCTTCAAAAACTATGTCATTGTATAAAAAAATTTATAACATTCTTCAGACATAATGACTCAAATATATAACCTTCTAAAACAAGCCTTCTGTAGTTTTTTCCCTTTTTACTATTCTCTCTCTCTCTCTCTCTCTCTCTCTCTCTCTCTCTCTACATATATATATATATATATATATATATATATATATATATATATAATGGAGTCCCCAGTATGTTAGATATGACAAGGCGGTGAGCTAGCAGAATCGTTAACACGCTGGGCAAAATGCTTAGCCCCTTGTGGGTAATAAAGAAATAGGTATTTCATCTGTCTTTACATTCTGAGTTGAAATTCCGCCGAGGTCGACTTCGCCTTTGATCCTTTCGGGGTTGATAACTTAAGTACCAGTTGCATATTGGAATCGATCTAATCGACTGCCCCACCCACCAAAAATACTAGGGTTCAATGAACTCGACTAGCTCACTCCCCCAAATTGGGCCTACAGTAGAAAGGGTTATTTATGCTGATAATTAAACATAAATTTTCATTTCACTAAGTGGGTCGTCGATACAGTATTGCATTCAAAATTAAAAAAAAACGACGAAACAAAATGATTTTAGCGCATGTCATCCATTTCTATTTTTTTTTTCTAGTTTCAGCTCAGAGCTGCGGCCTTGCTGATGCACCACCGTTGCACATTTATCTACTTGACAATGAACGGATTATAATATTTGATGTAAATAATATTACCTGCTGGTACAAAGTTTGAAACAATACAGTTAAATCCACCAAATACCATTAAAACACAAAGCGGCTTACGATGCCCAAACCATTTAAAAAATAAATATCCAATAATGTTCGCTGGAATTCCTATTAGCGCCATTATGAAGAAGTTCATATACCGACTGCCAGACATATCAACGGAATTTAGTATCACTCCGTAGTAAAGCATACTGTTGACAAACCTGTAACAAAAATAGCAAGACTGAAATATCACTTGGTAAAACGGCATTGACTGGTTGCTCAAATTATTCAAGATATGAGCTCAAACATTAGACAGATACTGAAAGAAGCCCGTCGTATGCATATATGCATGCATGCATATATATATATGTATGTATATATATATATATATATATATATATATATATAAAATTAGAAAAAAAGACACCTTTTATAAATTCAAAATGAACAATTAAATTACACCATCTAGAAAATTACATATAATAGAAATATTAACATTAAAATAACAATAAAATGTCAATGATTAAGTAAATTGCAAGAAAAAAAAAAAAAAAAAATAATAATAATAATAATAATAATAATAATAACGAATATAAATTGTAGGTGGTTTTTTTCTAATTTTTTATATATATATTATATTGTGTGAAATTTGATTTAGTATTTCTAAATTGAATTTTTTTCCTTGTAAATTTTGGATTTTATTCCCTCAAACATTAATAATTATATATATATATACATCAATACATTATAAATGGAGTTAACGCAGGTGTCATTTAAATTCTTAACAAGGGAAAAATACACACATCTATTACATATATACATATACATATACATACATACATACATACATACATACATATATATATATATATTATATATATATATATTATATATATATATATATATATATAATTGCCAACCAAGCATGGCGTCCTTCACAGGACAGTGGTGTTTATAGCCCCAGAATGACGTATCTTCCAGCTGGCTATTGATCGCTAACTTCAAAAGTTGTTTTTTTTATTCTCTCTCTATTTCCTCGTGCTCCTATCTGTTGAAGAGCGTAGGCTCGAAACGCAAAAGACTTTCTCACTTTCCCGAGCCTCAAACTAATATACCTGCTTGTTGTTTATACATCTGTATTCGTCTTTTGTTTTTCTGTAAATTTCAACTATGTGTGTGTGTAAGTGTTTGTATTATTACAAACTAAAATATCTATTTTGTACACATACTATGTTTATTGTATATCTTGCACCTATCTCATAAGGCCTTAACTTTAATGCTCCATTATATTTATTAATTACAATGTGGATTTGTCTATTCATAACTAAATTATTACAGCTAAGTTTTTCCTTATTTGACTAATTCGTTTCACCATTTAAACTATATTTGGTCCTGTTTCCACCTATATATATTTAAACTATGATTACAGTTTTTTCTTATACCTACCTACCATTAAATTAAGTACTATCCTCTCTATTCTTCCAGTATTTTTATTAATTGAATATTTTATTCTTTCTTTCTTCCTATTTTGGTAGGATATTTTAATATTTTACTTATAAATCCAGTTAACTTATTTAACTTATTATTTAATATAATATTTTTTATTTCATACATTGCACGCCTCTCTAAGAATATATAATATACACATTTTCTATCTAGCCCAATCTATTTATTTGCTCTGCCCAATTTACTATCAATAATAATAATAATAATAATATTACTGCGGCTGATTCGTTCCACTAAAATTTCTCCGAGGCGGTGAAACAAGTAAATGATAAAAAATATATGACAATATTTGATTTGTTGGGTGGATATTAATGCAGATATCATCTAAAATATTACCATAAATGTTAGTATAGAGTAATGCGATAATCACTTTGCTATTTGCATATCTAACATTGGACACGGTAAGATATTTACCAGTTAAACCAAAGATTTATGGAAATCATGGCCCTTCGAGGCTTTTTTAATAAATCCATTGCTGTGTAGGTCTTTTTTCGAGTTCTTTCCTCATTTCCAAGATTCGTACTTTCGACAGCTTCGCTTTCAAATTTGAATTCAAGTTCTGCTTCCCTTTGAAGTTTCCGAATAAGATTTATAGCATTCTCGGGGTTTTTTCCATTTATTCTTGCTAGTCTCTTAAATGACTCTTCAGATTCTGTAAATCTCCCTTTATTAAGAAGCCATCTTGGCGATTCAGGATGATACCTGCCAAATAAAATTGTTAAAAGATAGTATGACAGTGGAGATTTGAAAGTAAGTAATATTTCTGGTGCAGAAAAAGGACAACGACATATATTGAAGAGACAGCACGTAGCGTAGGTGAGCGAATAAACGAACACTGGCAGGAGCTTAAGGAGAAGAAAAGCTTGTCAATGTTCTACCAAGATGCTCATAGAGAACATGGAGGCTAGGTCAATAAGACAGATGTTGAGGTATTATCGACACATAAGAAGAAGCACGATACTCAAACAGATTACGGAAGCCACACGCATAATAGTAGATAGAATGAGCCTCAACAGAAAACGTGTATGGAATAATAACACCAGGCTTGGGAACCTGACGACTAAAGACAGAATGAGAAAAAAAAGGACAAAGATACAGGTAATGTAATACATAAACCTAAATACACACACACACAAGACGCACATACACATATTAAAGACAGAACGAGAAAGAAAAACACAAGAAACTAAAGACACGGGTATAAACAATGTAATAATCAAATCCATATACACACACACAAATCATGCATTCTAAACACACCTACAGACAGACACACACACATACACACACAAAGATACAGACTCAAACGCATGCACAAATATGGATACATACCACAAAAAGACAAAATGGAATAAGCAGAACAAGAGGAGACACGTGGGATAGAGAGTCGCTGAAGAGGTCACAGGATGTGTGCCGAAATAACTTGGACAAAAACACTAAAATGATAATTATAACGCTGAAGAAAAAATGAAATATACATATATATACATCCCCATATATATATATATATATATATATATATATCAACAATTGAGGGTAAAATTAATTAATCAATTTCACCAAATGTTCAGTATGTAAAAGGACCATTTAAGGCGAATTCAAAATATTACATTATATAATTAGGGCTTAGTAAAATAAATTACTTTGCCACATAATGAACTTAGTAGAAATAGCAGCCCAAAAAAATTTTTTTAACCATTTCTACTACTTAAAGAAAATTTCTCTCAGATAATGTTTACTCCAGACAGCTCACGAAGGTTTGGAGGTAAATACAGAAAAATATCACAAGTACATAGATCGTTTGAGTACGTCAACGTTTCAAGATTAGCCAAATAAATCTATGTACTTGTGATATTTTTCTGTATTTACCTCCAAACCTTCGTGAGCTGTCTGGAGTAAACATTATCTGAGAGAAATTTTCTTTAAGTAGTAGAAATGGTTAAAAAATTTTTTTTGGCTGCTATTTCTACTAAGTTCAGTATGTGGCAAAGTAATTTATTTTACTAAGCCCTAATTATATAATATATATATATATAATATATATATATATATATATATATATATATTATATATATATATATATATATATAATATATATATATATATATACATATACATAAATACACACACACACTCACACAGACATACACATACGATAATGTGTGAGTAAATTGACAACTTTAATATCTATTGAGATTATCGTTAAATCCTGCGAAGATATACCTACTTCAAAGCTATAATGAGAACCAGAATATGCGGAATAGTTGCCGCATACAATAAATGTTGCCATTTCCGAAGTAAATACGCGACACCAGCGAGAAGTGTTTCTCCAACGGCGAAGAATGCATGCAGACTGAAGTTCAAGCTCAATCTGTAATTCTGAGAGACATATTCGATCGCTGTAATAAAAAACAAATATCATGTTAATATTTCTTGATAATATATGAAATATATCATCTTATACAATACTAGCAGTATCGCCCGGCGTTGCTCGGGTTTGTAAGGGAAATAACTATATAAGCATTTTTAGAGAATTATAGGCAAAAAATAGCAAAAAAATGCATTATAAATGGAAAAAAAATGATGGTAATTTTTTTTAAAAATCGTTGACTCATCGTAGACATTTTTAGAGAGTTACTTCCCTTATTTAATAGCGAAAAAATGCATTAAAATGGAAAAAATGATGGTAAATATTTTTTTAAATCGTAGACTCATCGTAGACGCGCGCTAATACCCAGAAGGGCTCGATATGAATCACGACTATAAGATACCCGATTTTGGTTAAACTGCACCGCAAAATGTGGGAGTAGTTAGGAATCTAAATCGTAGGAGACAGACAGCACACAACCTTACTTTTATATATAAAGATTATATATACTACAAGAAAAATCGCACTTCGGGCGGTTTTCTGCTTGTATGTGTAATGCGTATATCTATATACATATAGATATGACACATAAATTATAAAGTAAATTGACAATATGCACATGAATTGAACAAAGACTCTGTTGTAGTTTATTCTATAATAAGTGAAATAATTCATAATTAATATTCATTTGTAATTTCTTCAAAGTAATATGACATTTTTAATAACGTGGTTTGGGGTGATAAACTGGACAGAGACCCGCACTTCTTCAATCATTATATTATAGAGTAGCTTAAGGTGACCCGCTCTACGCGTGGGTGAGGGTGTGGTTGTTACTTTCTGTTGCTTCCTTCCTGTTTCTTATCGCCACATTCTCCGTCTTTGTTTCTCACTCCTTTCTCTCTCACTTTCCCATCTCTTACTCTTCCTTACTCGCTTTCTCTTACTCTCTATCTTACTCTATCTATCTCTCTCCCATTTATAAAAAAAACAAAAGATCTTGAGTAAGTTAAGAAAGGAAATATTTTGAAAGATCAATCATAAATAACAACAAACAACAACACATGCAACCGAATACAACAGTTGTCTCATAGATTCACCACTCTGCATAACAGGAACACGGAGATCCAGATTATGGCACAAGAGAATCTAACATATTTTTTACACTCATTTATTATTTTTTTCCCAAAAGTTTCGTTGCTTCTTGCAAACTCTTCAATAGTTTTTGACACAGCTAAAACCTATTGAACGAAAATTTTAGAAAAAATATAATAAAGAGGGGAAATTGAACCGGTGAGTGTGTTAATTAGTAAATCATTACAACAGAATGTCTCTCCCCAGACACAACAAAATATGCTTCAACACACAAATTTACATAAAGAATCTTAAAAAACAAATGCAAAATGAAATAGAATCTAGCATGTAACTCTTAAAATCAAAAGTTTGTGTCTATAGAATTTTAAAACACTTACCCATAGTGAATGCAACTACATACGTGCCAGCATACCCAAAGCCTTCGAAGAAGTAGATGATGACGAAGACTATATAATTTGGTGAATATATTTTGGCAAAAGCACTACCGATGCAAAGTATATCCGAGACACAGAACGCTTTGAATCGACCGAATCTGCCAAAAATAAAACCATTTAGTCATGTTTATTGAATCTTTGTGAATGTTCATATTTTTAAAATAAATTTCGGTGCCTATTAGAGATTTCATTTCCCACATGCCAAGCTGTTACATTCCGGGATTGCTTTCTCTCTCTCTCACTCTCTCTTGATCGCTTCTCTCACTCCACCTATCTCACTCACTCTCTCTCTCTCTCTCTCTCTCCTCTCTCTCTCTCTCTTATCAAACCTACATAATACATGGGCACTCAACAAACACGTGTACCCTTAATGTAGTTCTCAGGGAGATTCATTGTGAGACAGGTTGTGTCTTTGAATTACAGGTACAATTCATTTTTGGTAGCTGAGGGGACTGGTGCAACGTGAACTAAAGAGTCTGGCTCAAGGGCAAGGCGCACTGCTGAGAATCGAACTCACAACCATATGACAGTGCGCCGAACACCCTAACGGCTAACCCATGTTCCTTCATTAACATAATACCTATCAACGAAGGTTAAATCGAATGTAATGCAAAAATAGATATCGTCTTTTATTATCAAAGGACAAAGGTCATAGCGTAACTCTTCTTCCCGTTCTTTTTCATTGGAGGTAAATAATGGGTTCTGAGCAGAAACATGATGTCACTGAGTTTTTGAAGAAGGAAGAGAAAGAGCGTAATTCTCCGACAGCTACCGAAGGCCACGGGAGATGACTCCATTGGTCAGAACGATATGAACAGATGGATGACGAAGTTTAAAGAACAAATCATTATTGAAGACAAACCACACGGGGAAGAACATCCACTGCAGCAACTGACACGAATTGGCGGAAAGTGGACGAATTGATTCGCACAGAAAAGTTCGGTGCAATCCATGAAAATACTCTCTTCCCAGAATTGGGGTGGTTTCAAGGCAAAGAATTCATCAAGGTATCTTTTTACATCATCCAAGGAATTGAAATTTTCACCATTAAGACTATTCTGCAGAGACCTGAATAAGTGGAAATCCGAAGGAGCAATATCTGGGGAGTAGGGAGGGTGGGGGTAACACATCCCAGCCGAGCTGCAGCAATTTTTGTCTGGTTCCCAAAGCATCAAGTGCCGAAAATGAACTTTCTCATCTTTTATTTTAAAGGGTTACAGAATTAACACAGGTTATAGGAACATAAACCTTCTTCCACGAAAAGATAGCTTAAACTGTGCTCTAAATAGAGGTGTAGTCAAATCTTATTTCATGGACTCAACCATATTCTAAAATAAGTCGAAAGGTAAGCTGCTATACATCGGCATGAACTTTCCGGACAACCCAATATTTAATACTCGGCGACCGTCACAAAATAATTCTTGCGTGACATTATACCATCTCTTTATACCAACTTTGTAAGAGTTAACTTTGTTAGGTATTCATTATTTCTGTTCGACATTAAACGATTTATACATTTATATGAACCCCATTTTCTTATAAATAGCATTCTTAGAGAAAGTAAACGTCTTGCACTTACTTGTCTGAAATTATACCAAATAATAGATTTCCAAAAAGAAAACCTGTAAACATTACAGACACCGGAAGGTTTTTCAACCATTCTTTTTCACAAGCTAAATCAAACTGTAGAAAAACAGAATAATATTTTAAACATAGTTATTGGCTAAACACAGACATACAACTGTTATAACAGTTATAAATGCTAAACAAACTAAATTGTCCCTCACCCCTGGAGTTCGAGCGGAAAAAACCTGTATGCACGCGCGCACACACACACACAAACATACACACGCACATACACATATATACATATATATATACATACATACATACTTACATACGTACATACACACATATGTATATGTTTATATATATAGGTATATACAAAATGTGTGCATACATATGTACATATATATATATATATATATATATATATATATATATATATATATATATATATATATATATATAAACTTAGATAAACTTAGATATGTTTCGACCAAGATTGGTCCAGGCCATGTCTAACTTAATAGCACCACCTGATAGGATTATTCGAATCCTGTTTAAGTCAAGTTTTGTTTATGGTCCGTTCAAGTAGTGAGTTTTTGTTGGGTGAATTGTATCCAATTATGGGTGGCTTATCTGGAATTATTTGAAGGAATCTATCCAGACTCCGTTTAAAGTTGATGGGATCATTTTCCTCTTTGATCTCTTTCGGGACAATGTTAAATAGGGCAGGGCCTGTTGAGGAAAATAAATTATGTTGCAGTGTACATGTATGCTGTGATCTTATATATAAACAGTTTTGTGGCACGTCGTGTACCTGTACAGGTAATGCTGATTTGAGGGAGAGAGCTAATGTGAACAAAAAAAATTGATCACTATAATCGGGAAAAATTATCTACCATATTTATTGAAATTTCTATTATGATAACATTATTACAATACGTATACACCAAAGCACAAAGATTAGAAGAAAAAAGACGAGTTACAACTCCTTACCTCAGAGACAATAGATGACAGATCGTCAGAGTAGAACTTTCGACCATTATTACACGATTCCTTTGTAGAATTACTGGTGGGGAGGATATAAAATCCTTCTTTAGTATCCAGGTTATACACAGAGCATTTCTCATCTTCGACAGCTGCCTTGTTTAAGAATTCATCCAAGGTGATGTTTGGTGGAATCAAAGACTCATTGAAATTCGAAGGATAACAAGCAAACGGAACCTTCTCTCTTATAAACACCATCGTCATAAGTGAAAGACCATTAAGCGTTATAAAAATGAAAATGAAAATATTGAGTGTCTTCTGGTATAAACCATACCCGCCACATGTCTTCAATATTTCCTCCGTAATTTCTGATATTGACGAATCTAAAGTTGTAAATCAAACAAAATATATTCCCAGAATTAATTTATGATAAATCATTATTTTTTTTTTAATAAGTAAAATGCGCTTCTGAATGATTATAATTCGGTACAACTGGTTTCTGAAACACATGTCGATCATTCTCAGGAGAACGAAACGAAAAGTTTACTCAAATAGATGTCAATGATGTACGTAACACGACTGAGTCGAAGCAGGTTTTCTCGTGGTTTTTCTGTTTCTGAACAGAAGTACATTCAATGAATTATGATAATATGAAGTACAAGGCGCAATGACATTGAGGATTTAGTGAAACATATTGAGGATTTAGTGAAAAATATGACTAATGTTCAATAAAGAAGGAATTATTTGACATTTATAACATGTAAATAACATCGTTTCCAATTGGGAAATACATGGCGTATTATCGTATTTATAACATGTAAATAACATGGCGTATTATCGTATTTATAACATGTAAATAACATGGCGTATTATCGTATTTATAACATGTAAATAACATGGCGTATTATCGTATTTATAACATGTAAATAACATGGCGTATTATCGTAATGGCCGAAAGTTGTTCTATAAGAGTGAGCGCCAGACTATGCCAGTAAGTGATTTCGGCTTCAAATTTAAAATAGCCGTGGACTTTCTACAGAATCTTTTAATTGTATTTTAATATTTTGCCAGAAGATAAGGCGTCGAGCTGGCAGAATTGTGAGCGCACCGGGAAAAATAGTTACGTCTTGAGTTCAAATTCCGCCGAGGTCGATTGCCTTTCATTCTCTCGGTGTCGTTGAAACGAATTCCAGTCAGCACTGTGTTCTATGTAATCGACTTAACTCCTCCTCGAAATTACTGACCTTGTGCCAAAATTTGTAGCCTATGGTTTTCAAGTAGGTAATGTCATTGCTACTCTGTTATTCAAACGTACTTTCACGCGCAGTTAAAACAGAACGACGACCTGGACGATGTCTATTGCTTAGCCATCCAGTAGTAGCTTTGTACTTCTGAATTACTTTGGCAACTGTGTTTACGCTAACATGTATTCGGTTACTAATTAACTTGTATCCTAAACCATTCCTGTGCAAATTAAAAATAATCTCCTTCAAATCTTCAGGCAACTCTTTTCCTTTTGGTGCCATTTTAATCACAATGAAGATTTTTACCACGGTACACAAATCAGAATTCCTGCAGATGCAATAACAATGACCAGTGCAAAAATGACAGGAGAAATAATTTATTAGAACTGAAATTATCAACAATATCTGAATTTAGTAAAAAAAAAAGTGGATAAAATAATGAATATAGCAAATTTCCATAAGGGTGTACATATTTTTGTAATGTTTGAAAATTAATATTTCGTTCATACCTTTAAAAATATCTATTGTTTTGTGTTCCAAATTTGTATAATGTTTGCATATATAATATATTTTAGTCAGTATAAATTTCGTTTGATTTCCTTCAATATTATCAGAGTAATAGCAATTTACTGAAAATTTTTAGGAATATACATACTTCTGTGACATAATGTATATATATACGCACACACACATGCATATACATATATACACACATATATGTCTATACAAACACGCACACACGCGTATACAGCCCCACACACATGCACACATATACGCACACACATACACACATATCCCTCCCACACATAGATACAAAGAAATACATGCATACGCCCGTATAGGAATCGACACACGTGCGCATGCATATGAAAATATGTGAGGGAAGGTTGTGTGTGCGTATGTGATGATGGTGCAGCTACCATTTGTGAAGATGGAGCAATCATCATATATATATATATATATGACAAATGATGGACAGGTGCCAATTAATTACAGCTGCTTCCATTACAGGTACAACTCATTCATACCAGCTGAGTGGGCTGAGACAACGTGGAGTAAAGTGTCTCGCTCAAGGACATGACACGCCACCGGGAATGAATGATTATATTCTATGATATAATGCAAAATTACCACCCAACACGAGTTTTTCCCAAACGTCAAACGCTAGGGAGATAATCACACAAAAGCTGTCATACAAAAGTAGTGCCCCTTGAATTCATGTTTTTTTTTACATTAGTTTTTCTGAAAATCCCCAAATTTTTAGCGTTGTCATCCAAAATGGAGAAGAACATGTGATCGGCTTGAAAAATTAAGATGTCCAGATATTTTTTTTTAACATGAAACCAATGGTAGCCTTAATACACAAATAAAGAAATTTTATACATCAATGCGGTGTTGAGCACTCATTCCCATTGTTCAACATTTACGAAAGTATGTATGTATGTATATATGTATGTATGTATGTATGTATGTATGTATGTATGTATGTATGTATGTATGTATGTATGTATGTATGTATAAGGCGGTGAGCTGGCAGAATCGTTAGCACACCGGGCGAAATGCGTAGCCGTATTTCGTCTGCCGTTACTTTCTGAGTTCAAATTCCGCCAAGGTCGACTTTGCCTTTCATCCTTTCGGGGTCAATAAATTAAGTACCAGTTACGCACTGGGGTCGATGTAATCGACTTAATCCGTTTGTCTGTCCTTGTTTGTCCCCTCTATGTTTAGCCCCTTGTGGGTTGTAAAGAAATAGGTATGTATGTATGTATGTATGTATGTATGTATGTATGTATGTATGTATGTATGTATGTATGTGCGTGTGTTTGTGAGTGTGTGTGTATTTGTGTATGTATACGTATGTACACTATGTGCGAAAGCTAAATATATGTGTATGCTTATGACCATATTGGTAAAGAGACTTGCTAGTCGGTACGTTTCTCCTTAAAAGGGTCTCCTTAAAAGGGTCATACTAAAATGACCAAAAAATTCCATTTCATTATTCTTGATCTAATTAATTCTCCCCCACCCCACTCTCTTTTGTTTTATTCTTTATTTTTTTTACTTGTTTCATTCATTTGACTACGGCCACGCTGTAGCACCGCCTCTAGTCGAACAAATCGACCCCAGAACTTATTCTTTGTAAGCCTAGTACTTATTCTATCAGATCTTTTGCCGAACCGCTATGTTAGGGGGACGTAAACACACCGGCATCTGTTGTCAAGCGATGTCGGGGAAGAAACACACACACACACACACACACACACACATATATATATATATATGTATGTGTATATATATATATATACGACGGGCTTCTTTCAGTTTCCGTCTACCAAATCCACTCTCAAGGCTTTAGTTGGCTCGCGGATATAGTAGAAGACACTTGCCCAAGGTGCCAACAGTCGGACTGAACTCGGAACCATGTGGTTGGTAAGCAATATATATATACTCACATGTTTATGTATATATGTATGTCTATGTATGCGAATGAATCCATGTATATGTGTGTTTGTGTTTCTCTGCGTATGTATATGTATACGGTTCTATGTTTTTGTGTGTGGGTGCATGTGCGTGCGTGCGTATGTGTGTATGTGTATGTGTACGTCCCTCTATATATGTGTTTTTGTAAGGGTATATGTATGTGTGTGTGTGTGTGTGTGTGTGCACGTTGATAGTGAAAAATATGTTTTTTATTGCACTAAATTTTCTGTTTGTTCACAATTTACACTTCACATTGTTAGAGAGGAAGAGAGACTATGAGAGTGAGTAAGGGAGCAGATAGCCAGCCGATGCATTATGTCGGTACTCATGCGGTTAGTGGGGGGTGAGAGGTGAAAGGCGAAGAGAAAGAGGGAAAAGTTAAAGACGCGAAGAAGGGAGTTACATGGTTGAAAAGTTTGTTTAAGACGTAGAGAGAAAGAGAGAAGTGTTTAGCGGAGGGAAATTATTGTAACTGGAAGTGAAATAACAGCAAAATAAAAATAAAAAATAAAAATGCAGATCATCCTTTCTTCTCTTAATATTTTTCGTTCCGTGGAATGTCCACGGGTCCCACTAGTATATAATACTGTACTAAGGGTTTTCTATTTTTTATTCTACTACTACTATTACTACTACTACTACTACTACTACTACTACTACTACACACACACATGCGTGTATATATATAATATATATATATATATATATATATATATTACGTTTATATATTTGTTTTGGAAGAGTCTTGATATGTGAAATCGTGTGTTGAAACAGATATTGTTGTATTTAGGAATGGTCATGTTGCCAGTTTAGCCAATATAGAGCGTGTGTTTTTATTGGCTAAACTGGCAACATGACCATTCCTAAATACAACAATATATATATATATATATATATATATATATATATATATATATATATATATCCTTTACGTTCGTTTACGGGAACTGTTTTTCAATCCGTATATAAAAGCTAGTATCTTATTCTTTTCTGCTTTAGGCACAAGGCCCGAAATTTTAAGGGAGGGGCCCAGTCGATTAGATCGACCCCAGTACGCAACTGGTATTAAATTTATTGACCCCGAAAGGAGGAAAGGCAAAGTCGACCACGGTGGAATTTGAACTCAGAACGTAAAGACGGACGAAATACCGGTAGATATTTCGCCCGGCATGCTGACGTTTTTGCCAGCTTGCCGCCTTAAATGCTCGTATCTTATTAAGCCGACTACAGCCTTATGAGATTAACTGGCAATAATAATCTTTTGGGGGGTATGCATCATTGAACTATACCGATATAATGTAGGATAAATACTACTATATATATATATATACAGAAAATGTAACGAAATGAACAGAAACTATTCAAACCTTTCAATTCTTCAACGGAAGATTTCTTGTTTAACTCTCTTAAATTGGTTGCCTTAGTTTCCATGTTACCGGTAGTAGTAATCCTGCTGATGTGAAACCTTACTGTAGAATTCCACTGAGTGATGTGTTCATCATAGCAGGCAGGAGCACAATATATATACATTCGTTACACGGTATAAATAAATTTTTAACGCTTTCATGCGTACATGCGAAGTACATATCTGCACAAACCTGCATTTTATGTACATTCCGTTATATTAAATTACATTTATAATATGACAATATATCATGCTATATCATATAATATTGTATATTTATTACATTATATTATATTACTTTTTTTTGTATTAAGCGTAACTAGCTGTGGTAAGATCAACTTGCATGCATGTAGTTTCTGCACCACGCCTTTGTTAAGGGCCTTCTACTATAGCCCCGCGATGACCAGTGGGAATTTGATAGACAGAACTCGAGTGGAAGCCCTTCGTATATATATATATATATATAATATATATATATATATATATATATATATATATGTATATATATATCTCGGAGTGGTTGGCGTTAGGAAGGGCATCCAGCTGTAGAAACTCTGCCAAATCAAGATTGGAGCCTAGTGCAGCCATCTGGTTCGCCAGCCCTCCGTCAAAATCGTCCAACCCATGCTAGCATGGAAAGCGGACGTTAAACGATGATGATGATTAGGATGATGATGATATATATATATGTATGTATGTATGTATGCATGTATGCATGTATGTATAAATTATATGTGTGCGCGCGTGTGTATTTTCCCCGCACACCCGCCCACACACCACTCGACCACTTAATTTAGCTTGTTCATATCCTCATAACTTAGCAGTTTGGTCTAACAGACCTATAGAATAAGTACCAGACTTTGAAATAAGTACCGGGTGGGGGAAATGCGAAGTTTTATTCGGGAAAGAGCCCTGTGCTTATGAACCTTTTCAGGGTCACAAGGACAGGTAGGAGAGAGAGGAAGGAACTGGGGAATTGGTCTGAATGCATTCAAAGGAGAGGACACATTTAAAAGAAAACCTAAAATATCAGACAATGGTTTTAAACCGGGTGGCAACCTAACATTAATGACTGAAGATTAATATTGGTTGCAAATTTTGGCACACGGCCGGCAAGTTCAGGGAGGGGATAAGTCGTTTACATCTATCCTAGTGCTCGATTAGTACTTATTTTATCGACCCCAAAAGGATGAAATGCAAAGTCGGCCTCGGCGCCATTTGAACTCATATAATGACGGACGAAATGCCGCAAAGCGTTTTGACCGGCTGCTAAAAACTCCGCCAGCTCGCCGCCTTATTGAAGATTAATATTATCAGCTCTGGAAGAATGAATAGCAACATTGACTTGAGCGTGAAACGAACTCAGAACATGTGTTTTGTAATTCTCCGCCTATTCTAATATCGATTTCAATTTTTGGCACAAGGCCATAAAATTCAGGGCAAAAAGTAAGGTGATTACATTGACCACGGCACTCTACTGGTGTTTATTTTATCGACTCCGAAAGGATACAAGGCAGAGTCGACCTCGGCGGAACTTGAACTCAGAACATAAAGACAGACGAAATGCCGCTAAGCATTTTGCCCGGCGCGCTAGCGATTCTGCCAGCTCGCCGCCTCCCCTATTCTAATATTAACAGTTACAAGAGCACTGAGAAAGCGCAAACCTCCGCCAAGGCAACACCAGCGTTCTCTCAACGATTAGCCAGGAATTATTTTTAAAATGAGAATATCTGAAATAAACTCGACTGCTTTCACAAACGAGAATACTAAAAAAAGAACCCGACCTCTCTAAAAAATTAAGGAAAAACAATCCAGAATCCTTGTCCGGTACCGGATCGATTCCCAAATCTAATCAGTTTGTGCCAGCCATGAGGCCAAACATTCCTGAAAGTTTCATCCGAACCCATCTAGCAGTTCTTGAGATATCTTGTCCACGGACAAAACCAGAAAACAAACAAACACAACTGAAAACAATACCTCCGCCTTCGCGAAGGCGGATGTAATGATGATTTTTGTGTGTATGTGTTAGCGTGTATTAGTGTATGTGAGTTTGTAGGCCTGTGCGAGTTTGTGAGAAAAGTTCAAAGCTAAGACAAAATGTACATATACTGGTTTCAAATATTGGCACAAGACCAGCAGTTTCGGGGCGGAAGGGCGAACTTGATGACATCGACCCCAATGCCCAACTGGTACTTATTTTATCGATCCCTAAAAAAATGAAAGGAAAGGTCGACCTTAGCGGACAAAATGCCACTAAGAATTATACCCGGCGTGCATAACAATTCTGTCTGCTAGCGACTAAAAAATGTAAAAGGTACACATAATAAGGCTTTCATAAGACTGCAAACAGGTAGAGTCAGTAGCACGCCGGAAAAAGTCCTCAGCGGTATTTTATTCCGGTTTTATGTTCTGAGTTGAGAATGGCTGAGGTCAACTTTGGCTTTTATCCTGTGGATAAAATAAGTCCCAGTTGAAGACTGGGGTTGATGCGGTCAACAGACTTCCTCGTCTCAAAACTGCATGCATTGTGACCGTAATATGAAGGATTAATATTAAATTTCATAAACATTCTCGCGCCTTCTCACTCTCTCTGTATATATGTGCGCGTGCGATTGCGTGTGTGCGCGCGCAATCGTGTATAAATATATATATATATATATGCGTATGTATATATTTGAACAAACTAGCGAGGGTTGCTCTACAGATTGTTGAATTTCTATAACCCAATACTCAACATCAGGTCTTTCACAGGTGATTCTCCTTTTGATGCATTTTGCAACAAGAGTCAAGAGAGTTTCACGGTTGATATTAAATGTTTTAGCGAAGACGTGAGCACAGTATTCCCTCAATATTCCATTTAAACTTTCTGCATCGCGGTTCTGCTATTTCTTTACTTTCTAGGTCCTTCTATTCTACTGAGATAATCTGTCACAAAACCAAAGCTGATTTGTTCGAGAGTTTATTGATCACTGTGAACTTAACAATATACCCCATTCGTCCACTGTATACTGTATTAACTTTCTTTCACAGATGTCATACTATTTTGTTGTTTTCTTGTTACGATCTATCGCTGTTATTAAAATCTATGGATGAACGGTAACTGCAGGGCACAATATTAGGCCATTCAATGACCCAGTGTTGAGATCTTCGATATAATTGATCAGGGTCAACAGAGTTTCCTATAGAATTTTGTCAAAATTATTTTTGTTTTCTTTTTCGTATAGTCATCTGTTGATGTAAAAACGTAAAGTGAGTATGTATAAACATCTCCATTTTCAACTATTTGAATTCCTTAATATAGGAGAGGATCTGAATTCTAATAAAGAAACAAAACTCCGTCACTAGAATTTGGATAAAACGATCAGTGTTAAATATGTTGCATATTTTTAATGTTCTGCTTATAAATTGTATTGCATTTTCTGCCATAAAAGTCGAGGAATATAAAGTTTAAACATGCGGTGTAACCGTCGTCACTATCTTTTAAAACACTACTGCATTCTACATAGAGTTTTCGGTCCTTAAAAGTTGTTTTGGTGTACAGGTTGACCTACAGTTTTTGGTCGTAAATTCGGATCATTAACATTCGACGTGTATGCTGGAAAATGCAGCATCTATAAATTATATGTTAGCTGGCCACTTTCTTTTTCTGAAAACACTGGTTTTTCGATTTATGCATTTATTAACATAGCCAAGCGCACTAACAGCTTTTGATAAAAATGTGAATTTATAATCGGGGTAGAGTAGATGCGGATTTCCAAGCAATTGTTTATAACTCTTCTATTTACTGATTATGCATTGCAATCTGCTTCTATAGCATCAGATAATTTCATTTTCCCTCCCAAACAATAATATCAGGTCTGTTAACATAGCCAAGCGCACTAACAGCTTTTGATAAAAATGTTAATTTATAATCGGGGTAGAGTAGATGCGGATTTCCAAGCAATTGTTTATAACTCTTCTATTTACTGATTATGCATTGCAATCTGCTTCTATAGCATCAGATAATTTCATTTTCCCTCCCAAA
>NC_043009.1:64454626-64457126 GCF_006345805.1 Octopus sinensis
TAGTGAACGACTTGACAGTTCTATGACAGGTACTCAAAAGTAACCGGATACTTTCTCTGAGCGAAAAGCCTGTTGTAGATCGGGTTTCCGCCGCTAGAAGCAACTTCATGCGACCCTCAGGCATCGGTCTGCTGACCGGTGTTGTCGCTCGGGGTCATATATTAGAACTGAATAATTTGTACGACATAGCTCTCACCCTTTTTACACCCTCTTCTCAATTCCTTAGAAAAAAAAATAGGACTTTGCTGTAGATTAACCTATAGATTTTTGCTAAGATAAATGAAATATTCATTATTTGAGAGTTAAGAAAAATAATGTAGAAAGACAAAACTTTTATTAAGAATAATTCTCGTTCATCCTCAAGAGTTGACCTGTCATAAATGGCAATGTTTGACATATATATATTGAACACTGTTTATACTTCATCTCAGTAGGTGTTACTTTAAAAATATCTATTATAATGCTAATGCTATACTCATAATTATTAGCATTTTACCGTGTGAACTCACTTTACTCTTTACTCTCTTTTACTTGTTTCAGTCATTTGACTGCGGCCATGCTGGAGCACCGCCTTTAATCGAGCAACTCGACCCCGAGACTTATTCTTTGTAAGCCCAGTACTTATTCTATCGGTTTCTTTTGCCGAACCGCTAAGTAACGGGGACATAAACACACCAGCATCGGTTGTCAAGCAATGCTAGGGGGACAAACACAGACACACAAACACACACACATACATATATACGACAGGCTTCTTTCAGTTTCCGTCTACCAAATCCACTCACAAGGCATTGGTCGGCCCGAGGCTATAGTAGAAGACACTTGCCCGAGGTGCCACGCAGTGGGACTGAACCCGGAACCGTGTGGTTCGTAAGCAAGCTACTTACCACACAGCCACTCCTGCGTCTACACAGCCACAACCTCTTTTTAAAATATTTTCCATATGCTGTTATTGGAGAAAAATTAATAATAAAAGATATGCTTCATGGTGGTAATTAAATCTGGTGAACTCTTCCCTCACCCCTTTCTAGCTCTATGCCACGCTCTCACCTGTTATCCTTGGAATACACTGCACATTTCCTCTTTCGCGTGATTATTGAATCCTTCCCTTACCTGTGCTTCTACCTAACCAAGGATTATTTCCTTTAGATACCTAGCCTTGCTTAACCTCAGTTGTTGTGCCTGCTTTTATGTCTCAAAACAAAATGCAATTTATTTTAGTCTGTCAAACACCTTTTTTTTTTTTCGTTTCTACACACAACCATCTTTGTGCTTCCACAAGTGTTTGCTTAAAAATGCATCAACTTTTTGTTTCAAAGATTGGAAAAATGTGTACAAATGTTGACCATCAGTAAGCTATAAAATGATGAACCATTTAAGATTTGCTGTTCCTTATTTTTCTTTTTACTATTTCTCTTCTTTATTATTGGTTTTCTGAGATTGAATGATTTCAAAATGGCAGTGCATCGTACACTTTGCTTTGATACCAGTGTTGTTTGGGGTTTTTGGTTTGTTTTGTTTATTTTTTCATAAAGGTGATAGAAATAGTCATATTTAATCATCTTTATCTTTGCAAAATAACTGATATTATTGGTGCGACTCTGTTTTGCAGTGCTTCACCCATGTCCATCGATTTTTGTGATGGCTGAAACGAAGGAAAAGTGTGCTCCGTGAAATTCTATTTTCTACCGGAGAAAACGGCAGCCGAAACAGTTGTCATGTTTCAAACAGCTTACAAGGCCGCTGCCATGAACAAGACACAAGTTCACGACTTAGGAATGTTAACTTCTTGCTTGAGGACCAACCTTGTTCAAGGTGACCATCGGCCTCCCGAACAAATGAAAACATCACGAAAATTCATGAACTGATCTTCGAGGACCATCGCCGAACTACTGACGAGATCGATATGGCTGGTGTGTCCTGGAGCTCCTGCCAACGAATTTTGAGTGAGAAATTACCAATGAAAAGATCTACAGCAAAATTTGTGCCTCGCTTGCCCACAAAATCAATCACGACTGAATGAGTGTCATGAACTGAAAGAATAGTTTATAAGTTGATCCGGAAGTTTTTTCGAAGGTCTTCACTAGTGACGGAAGCTAGTGTTACGGAATTTGCCGATGTGGAAAAGGTGAAGAAAAAAACGACGGAGGCGTTAAAAAGCATCACTTCGAAAGAGTTCCAGCACTTCTTCAAAACAGTGGAAAACGCGCGTAGACTGATGCTTCAAATAGTGAATACTTTGACGGAGATAAAAATATAAATGGAGTATAATACTATTGCAAAATTCCGGTTTCTTTTGGGTACCTCTTGTACATGATATTGTCTATATGTCAGTGGGAACATGGTAATGTTTATTCGTACGTCTGCACACGGCACATGTGGATGTGTGCATATGTTCATACA
This sequence comes from Octopus sinensis, assembly GCF_006345805.1. Lineage (NCBI taxonomy): Eukaryota > Metazoa > Mollusca > Cephalopoda > Octopoda > Octopodidae > Octopus > Octopus sinensis. The sequence continues at coordinate 64,457,030 of NC_043009.1, forward strand.
TGACTTCTGCAAACACAAACTGATAAGACGAATGGTAGATTCTATGGCACAACCTGTCCTGGATACATGAAGTTTTTGCTTCTGTTTTTGTCTTTAT
>NC_043009.1:64462126-64475104 GCF_006345805.1 Octopus sinensis
TAGCTCCTTTTGGGTAGTCAAGAAATATAAATATATATATATATATAATATATATATATATATATATATATATAATATATATATATATATATATAATATATATATATAATATATATTATATATATTTATATGTATGTATTTATATTTATACTTATATATATATTATATATATATATATATTTATATATATATATATATATATCTATATATATATATATATATTATATATATATATTTATATTTATACATCTATATATTCAAATTTATATATATTTATATATATTTAAATTTATATATATGTATATATTTATATATATATATATATATATGTATGTATATATATATGTATATATACATACATACATATATATATTTATATATGTATACATACATACTTACATACATACACACACACACATATATATATATTTATATATATATCGCTGGAGTATATAAAAAAACAAAAGACGAAGACGGGTGTTAAAACAACAAACAGATGTATTAGTTTAACGCTCGGGAAGTGAGAAAGTCTTTTACGTTTCGAGTCTACGCTCTTCAACAGAATGGAACAAAAAATAAGCAGAGAGAGAGAACATAAAAAAAGGTGGCTCGCAAAAAAAGTGGCTTGCGATCAACCATGGAGAATGCCGGACAGAGGTGGTCAGACAGGGGGAGCTAGAAAGGGGAGATAAAAAAGTAATGGTGATCCCAAACGAAGGTGTGCGTGCTTGTGTATGTGAGAGCGTGTATGTGCATGTGGATAGAGGCTGGTGATCTTGACGTGTGCGTGTGTGCATGTGTAGGTGTGTGAATGATGGTGTGGGTGCTGGGAACTGGTCAGTGCTAGTGTGTGCGGAGTGGTGTGATGTGTTGTGGTGTGTTGTGGTTGTGTTGCGGGAGGCAATGGGGGAGGAGAAGCAAGGGTGGGGGGTTGAGTGAGGGTGGGGTGGGATATGTGGGAGTAGGATGTGTGGGATGGGACGGGGTGGAATGGGATGTATAGGGATGGTGGGTGGAAATGTGTAGGGGTGGGATAACGATGGACGGGTGACGATGAAAGGAGTGGGTGGAATGGAAAAGGTGGATAGGAGTGAAGAGAGGAAGTAGTTGTCAGAGTAAGAGAGGAGAGAGAAGAGAGGAGGGGGTTAGATGAAGATGAGAGTCCGAATGGCCCCTGTGCAAGGACAATCCGAACATAGACAGGTGTTGTAGAGAATGAGCGGTAGACCGGAAATGTCGCGATATTGGGGTGTCTTTGCCGAGTCTGATGTCTCGGAGGTGTTCCGCGAACCGGTCAGCCAAGCGGCGTTCCGTTTGAGCGATGTACAGAGAAGGACAGAAAGAGCAGGAGAGGCATTAAGTGACGTTTCTAGGAGTGCAGGTGAAGGATTCAGTGATGTAATAGGGACGATGATGGGTGCCTGTGACGATGGAGAAGTATGGGGCAACGGATGGTGGTGTTGGAGAGGTAAGAGCAGGGGAACGAGACAGGATGGGAGGTTGGATTAGGGAAGAAACTGTGGACCAGGAGATCACGTAGGTTGTAGGTTCGTTTGAAGGAGGGGAGGAGTCGGTTAGGGAAGATGTGCGAAGTGGAGGGTCGGACTGGAGTCACTGGAAGGCTCGGACAACGGTGCGTTGGAGAGGTAGGGTGGAGGGGTGGTAGATGAGGGGAAACGGGAGACGGGTGACGGCAGGGCGGGTACAGGGGCAGAGAGCAGATGTACGGTCCATGGAACGTGCTCTGGCAAGGGCGGTGTGGACACTGGTAGAATGAAGTGGCGAGCCATGAGTTCAGACAGAATCTCAAAGTCATGGCTGTCACTGCAGAGCCTGCGCAGACAGAGGAATTGGGAATAGGGGACGGAAAGCGTGGTGTGTTTATGGTGGAAGGAGGAGAAGTTAAGGTATGAGTGTGAGTCTGGGTGTATGTAGTGGATGGAGGTGGTGAGAGTGGAGTGATGAATGCTGACTGAAATGTCGAGAAAGGCAACGGAAGTGTTGGAAATAGTGAAGGAGAAGTGGAGGGCAGGATGGAAAGATTGGAGAAAAGAGAGGAAGGAGTCTAGTTGTTCGCAGGAGAGTGAAGTAACACCCATTTAGTCGTCAATATAACGACCATATAGTTCGGGAGTGGGACCAGTGAAACTTGAGAATATTTGGGCCTCAACGTAGCCAACGAACAGTTTCGCATAGTTGGGGCCCATTCTTGTTCCCATGGCCACTCCCGAGACTGCTTGTAAAAATCGCTCGCGAACGAGAAGCAGTTAAGGGAGAGAACTAGTTCGGCCAGACGAAGAAGTGTGGATGTGTCAGGTTGGGGGTTGGATCCAGGTTAGGGGGTGGATCGGAGCTCAAGGTAGTGTTGGAGTGCACGAAGACCCTTGTGGTGAGGGATCACAGTGTATAGGTTCTTGATGTCAAGAGTGAAGAGAAGTTTAGAGGAGCCAGAAGGGAAGGAGAAAGAGATGAACAGACGAAGAGCATGGTTGATGTCATGGATGTGAGAGGGGAAGGAAGCCACTAGAGGGGCGAGGACACGGTCAGGATGTCTGGAGATGAGTTCGGTAGGGAAGTTGCAGGCGGAGACGATGGGGCGGCCAGGATTGTAAGGTTTGTGGATTTGGGAGAAGAAGTTAATTGTGAGGGTGCAAGGGATGCGTACAGCGAGGTTGGAGGCGGTGGAGGAAACGGGAGGAGGAAATGACAAATGACATTATTCATAGTGGAGGACATCGTCTGTTGGTAGCTGGGCGTGGGGCTGGAGGACAGAGGGCAGTAGAAGGAGGTGTCTTGAAGTTGGCGGAGAGCTTCGGCTTTGTAGAGGTCTGCGTGCCACATCACCATGGCTCCACCCTAGTCAGTTGGTTTTATGATGATGTCTTTGCGGCGTCGGAGACATCGAAGGGCCGAGAGTATGGCTGGGGAGATGTTCAGATGTATATATATATATATATATATATATATATATATATATATATATATATATATATAAAACACTCCGTCGGTTACGACGATGAGAGTCCCAGCTGATACGATCAACGGAACACCCTGCTCGTGAATTTAACGTGCAAGTGACTGAGCAATCCACAGACACGAGTACCCTTAACGTAGTTCTCAGGGAGATTCAGTGTAACACAGTGTGTGATAAGGCTGGCCCTTTGAAATACAAGTACTACTCATTTTTGCCAGCTGAGTGGACTGGAGCAACGTGAAATAAAATGTCTTGCTCAAGGACACAACGCGTCACCTGGAATCGAACTCACGACCTTACAATCGTGAGCCGAATGTCCTAAACACTAAGCCACGCGCTTATATATATATATATATATAAATACATAATTATTTGCAGGAACCAATACAATCAAGGTATTTTATAAGGGCAGTAAGGTGGGGTCAAGAACAACATATCCGTGCATCAACAGTAGATGTGGACACTCACGTACATACGAATGTATACACAAACAACTTGCTCTGTTACTTAAATATACGTGAACATAGACAGATCAATATACACATGGATATAAGTAACCATTATAAGGCGGCGAGCTGAGAGAAACGTTAGCACGCCAGGCGAAATGCTTTGAGGTATTTCGTCTGTCTTTACGTTTTGAGTTCAAATTCAGCCGAGGTCGACTTTGCCTTTCATCCTTTCGGGGTCGATAAATTAAGTACCAGTTGCGTATTGGGATCAATCTAATCGACTGGGTCCCTTCCCCAAAATTTCGGGCCTTGAGTCTAGAATAGAAAAGAATATAAGTACCCATTTATATATAAAACCACACAGAGTCATACTCCGGCATATAGTTCACTGTATGCTCCAGATCCAACGAAAAACGGTACAGACTTTTGTTGCAACCTAACTTATCAATCGATTCCGGGATTAATCTCACGGATTATTCAACTTCAGTAGAGAATGCAAAGAGGGGAAGATCCGTGGGATTAACCCTGAAATTGATTCAATATAGAGATAACAAATTAAAAAAAAACAGAATTCTGTTGGCTTGCCTTCCTCGATTTCAGCACGGCGTGTATTCATGGTGAATGTATATTCTAAAGACTCCGCCGGTTACGACGACGAGGGTCCCAGCTGATACGATCAACGGAACAGCTTGCTCGTGAAATTAACGTGCAAATGGCTGAGCATTCCACAGACACGTGTACCCTTAACGTAGTTCTCGGGGATAATCAGCGTGACACAGAGAGTGACAAGGCTGACCCTTTGAAATACAAGTACAACTCATTTTTGCCAGCTGAGTGGACTGGAGCAACGTGAAATAAAGTGTCTTGCTCAAGGACACAACGCGTCGCCGGGAATCGAACTCACAACCTTACGATCATGAGCCGAATGCCCTAACCACTAAGCCACGCGCCCTCACTATGAATGTATATTATAATGTGGTGATTGACGATTTAAAGTCAATTCCCAGTATATTGGCAGAGAAATCTTTTTTCTTTTGCCCTTGTTTATAATTGTTCATATATATATATATTCACGCATATATAGAGAGAGCGTAGTCGAAATTTATTAAATAACACAATACATACATACATGCATACATACATACATACATACATACATACATACATACATACATACATACATACATACATACATGCATGCATGCATACATACATAATACATACATACATACATACATACATGCATGTACATAATACATACATACATACATACGTACATACATACATATATGTATATAGATATATACATATATATATGTATATATATATATATGTATATATATATGTATTTAATATATATATATATATATATATATATATATATATATATATATATATATATATATATATATATATTTATATATATATTGTTTTGTGTATTCATTCTTGTACAAAGTGGGATGACACTCTGATCTAACGAAGGACTTATTCAAAACAAATACTGACCTGAAGAGATACGTTTTACACCCTTGATGGACGGTAGTAATTACACAAGATGTTAATGATATCTCACCAATATACTTTGAGTGTGACGGTGTGGAAACTATTGCAGTGACACCCGAATGAAGGATGTCCTTTAATTCTCATTCTTTTCATTATATAAACTCTACCGACACTGTACAGTTCCAGATATTATATCAAGGGATAGCAGACAGGGCTTTGTATAGCATATAACAAGGGGTTTTCTTATATTTTAGGAGTGATTGTTGATAACAATCTCAGTTGGAGTGCCCATATCAACAATAATGTCAATATAGTTCGTAGGATGAGCTCCTGGATCCTAAGAGCCTTCCGGTCCAAAGGACAAGATGTCATCATTCCACTTTTCTTTTCCTTTGTATGGCCACATCTCGAATGCTGTGGTCTTCCTATACGAAATACAACATCTCGAAAATTGAATCACCCCAGAGGACATTCACTAAATTAATTAAGGGCATGACTGATCTCGATTACTGGGACCGCCTTAAAGCATTCATATTCTACTCTCTCCAGCGCCGCCGCGAGCGATACGCCATTTGCACGATGTGGAGAATATACCGCCAGCATTACCTAAACGACCTCAATATTAGCTTTAAAATTCATTCAAGGCTAGGACCATGGGTCATACGCCCCCTATCCAATTCAGGATCACATGTAAATACACTGCAACACAATTTCTGTTCCTCAACAGGCCCTGCCCTATTTAACATTGTCCCAAAACAGATCAAAGCTGAAAAGGATCCCATCAACTTTGAACGGAATCTGGACAAATTTCCTCAAGGAATACCAGATAACCCACCTGTACCTGCATACAACTCACCCAACGAAAAGTCCCTACTCGAATGGACCACGATACCACAAAACTAAAGTTGAAAAGGACTTAGATAATCCTATCAGGATCTTTGGTGGAAACATATATAACGAAGTTTATATATATATATTATATATATATATATATATAGATAGATAGATATAGATATAGATAGATATAGATAGATAGATAGATAGATAGATAGATAGATAGATACATACATACATACATACATACATATATATATATATATATATATATATATATATATATATATATATATATATATATATATATTATATATATATATATATATATATATATATATATATATAACGAAGGCGGCTATACGCAATATAAAACCAAAGAGGAAAAATTCAGTTGTTACTAATTGTAAGTGAGGGTGCAGGTCAGCATATGTTCATGTACTGGCAAGGGGGGATAACCGCCGTAGAGCGAACGAGATTACTATGCTAGTGAAGTTTCGCTTGAAATGACAAGCTCATTAGTAATGACTATTCCATCGTTGGACGGTTTGGCTAAATCCTGTCTGTATATATATTACCATATGGATCAATGGCTGATATGGAAATTATAAAACAACGAAGGCGGCTATACGTCAATATAAAACCAAAAGGAAAAATCCACTTGTCACTATTTGCAACTGAGAGTCCCAGCGTATCCCCTACGTTCCTAGAAATGAGAGTTATATGGTATAAGTTATGTATTTATGGTATATAACAAATGAGGAAACAAGAAATGGAATTCATGATTTTCTTTATTAAGAACAACGATTGTTCTGATCCGTCTGGCGTCAGGCTCTGCCAGGTGAGATACTGTGCAACTGCTTGTTTTGCATCCTTCGGTGCAGATGCATCTCGTCGTGGGACTTTTCAAAAGGTACCTCGCTCAATAAACTCGGTTTCCCTTCGTTCTATCATAATGCATGTCGTTATTTGCCTGTAGAGCCTGGTTGCACACAGGTTCCTTGCTTTGGAATCACATGGGACACTTTTAATTTTTGTATGCAGTTAATAGGTCTACACACACACACGCGCACACACATGTATATATGTATAAATATATATATATAGATATATATATATATATATGTATATGTTATATATATATAATATATATATATATATTATATATATATATATATATATATATATATAATTTATAGATAAGGGCAAACGAAAAAATTTCTAATGCCAAATATGCCGAAATTGAACATATTGTCCATAACCTTAGAATTTTTCACAATACGCACGCTACTCGACTTAGCGTTTTGCTTCTTCTGTGGGTATGAGTAAGTATCTCATTTATTTCTTTGCCACATTTATCACTGACGAAGGGAGGGTTCTTACGAACTAACCCTGAAATCGGTCCGATATAGTAATAATGGAATTTTTTAGAAATTTCTGTCGCCTTTTTTTCGAGTAGCGTACGTATTGTGAAAAATTATATGGTTATGGACAATATGTTCAATTTCGGCATATTTGGCATTAGAAATTTTTTCGTTTGCCCTTACTTATAAGTTGTTTATAATTTTAACCTTTAAAGGTATTTTTTAATATACTGGCCATTGATAAAATTTTTTTCTTTCGAAAAATATTTTATCCTACATTAAATATATATATATATATATATATATGTGTGTGTGTGTGTGTGTGTGGTGTGTGTGTGTGTGTGTTCATTTAGAGATAATAGACCCCTTCATCTCACCATAAACATTTTTTTAAATTTTATATACCTACTACTTTATTACATGGCTACACGGGAAATGTACCTCATGAAACACGTGTAGCCAAGTTATAAAGTAGTAGGTATATAAAATAAAAACTCTTTTTTATATGGTGAGATGAAGGGGCCTACTATCTCTAAATGAAAATATATATTTCTTCATTGAGAATAATTTGAACCCCTGTTATGCCGGAATTTTTATTTCCTAAGAAATAAAATTAAATATATATAAATATATATATATATATAGAGAGAGAGAGAAAGAAAGAGAGGAGAGAATGAGATAGATAGGTAGATAGATAAACAGACACACAGGCAGACAGACAGATATAGCCAATTAAGTAAAAATCAAATAAATGAAAATAAACTTAAAAATTAAAATTAATAATTAAATACTGAAAATTAATTAAAGATATACACATATACCTATGTATTTATGCATGCACACACCCACACATTATATATATATATATAAGCAGAAGCGGAGGCAGAATTCGAAAAATCTCTCATTACCGCTATAGGGTTTAGTTTCGGTAAGACTGACCCATTTAAATTCATAGCTAATATTTCAGGAATTGAGTGAGCGAATATTTTCAGCTAAACGAGGTATTAGATTTCAGGTTAACTTTACGAAAACTGTGCTTGGAGGTTGAGATCTTGAGTTTCTCCGAGTTAGTAGTGGTTTCAATATAATAACTAGTATTGGAACATGTAGGTATCACCATTCATACACCACATTAACTTGGACCAATTTCCATTCAATGGACACTTATTCCCAGGTTTGGATTTACACGTGTTCTGGAGTATGTGTTATTGTTGGTAATATAGGGGGCCCGTTATCTATAGTTTCCAGTCAGGGTATGTTAAGATGCTCAGCGTTTGTCCCGGGTCAGTTACGGAATTTGTGGTAGTAACAGAATCAGTGCTAGCGGGAACTACAAGCGGAGTGCCCAGTGGAAGACTCAGTATTAAGTTCCATTTTAATGTGATCCCTTGTACAGGACTTGAAAAATAGGGGTTAGATATTCTCACATTGGCCCGATAGGGAGATTTACGATATTGGATTTTTAGTTTGTACTTATAAGATGGAGCTAAAGCAGCTGCTAAATTTTTAGCCGTGGATTAGGATTATATAAAGGGTTTTCTATTAAAGATTTTAATAGTTTATAAAAGGCCTTCGGAATAGCGGTTTTAGTGTTATTAGCGAAGAGAGGGTTATACAAACATATTTTGTGCTTCCTGGGTTTACTGATGTATGTAAAACCCAGCGTTCGATGCAGTTGAAGGAACTTGGCATTCTGAGGTTCGCCAGCATCCCTCTCTCTCTCTCTGTCTCTCTCTCTCTGTCTCTCTCTGTCTCTCTCTCTCTGTCTCTCTCTGTCTCTCTCTCTCTGTCTCTCTCTCTGCATATATAATAAAAACAGATCACCAACTGATCCATTGATCAATCAAGAAGTCAGTGATCACTTGTTTATCTGGTAACCTAATGAGCTGGAACTTATGTAACATATTACGCAATCTAACGAATTGCATTAAGTTTATGTCAATAAAACTCTTAACGAAACAATTGCAGCAGTATCAGATATTCTATTTGTCTGTTTTTATAACATCTTTTATGCCTCGCTTAACTTGGATAATTTTGGATATTTTTGGATAATATTTGGAGTCGTGGATCACCTGACAAACAGTGAACAAGGCATTTTATGCTGACTCTTAGTGGATTATTTGACAGTCTGGTTTACGTCGATCCGTTTAGCCATTTTGCCTTGTGATTCACGTTGATATGCCTTGATCGTTTATGAATCCTCTTTACTCAATAGTATCATACATACATTGCACACACACACACACACACGCACACGCATGCATATATATATACATATGTATGTTTATATATATGTATATGTATATATGTATATATATAGATATATATATATATGTATGTATATATATGTGTGTGTATGTATATATGTATATATGTGTATATATATATGTATATAAGTAATATATATATACATATATATACATATATATATATATAATATATATATTATATATATATATATATATATGTATATATAAAATATATATATATATGTATATATATATATACATATATATACATATATATATATATATATATATATATATATATATATATATATATATATGTATATATAATATATATATATATGTATATTATATATATATTATATATATATATATATATATACTAGCAGAGCTACCCGGCGTTGCCCGTGTTACATACAATTTAAGAATTACACTTTTCTGTTATATTTTCTCTAATGAACTGGAATATCTATGTTTCGAATTTCATCAAAATTGCAGATGAGGGTTATTTCCCTCTTTACCCACCCCCCCCTCCAAAAAAAATTGTAATCGTACCACATATATCCCATATTACTGGTTTTATGCGCATATTCCAAAATTCCAGTCATATTGAACCTGTTAAAAAGATTTTGCTTCTGAAAAATGAAGGTCATAGACCTCTAAAATGTGAGAGTTAAGGCTCCTGTTGGGGGTGGGCATCTTAATGTCAACCAAAGAGGTTGAATTGTTGAGAATCTTTTTTACTTGGGTCTTATATCTATTGTTTGAATTTCTTTGAAATAGGAAATATATGTTCACTGGGTTTGTAAAAGAGAGCAATGCTACAGGTAACCAAAAGACGAATGATCACAATAAGCAGTCAGTTACCCTACCCTAGTCGTTACCACTCCCGATGTAGGATTCCTCACCATCCAGGTGACAGGCACAGCTGTAAGATGCATTACGAATCTATAGTAATTGGATGGGGGTGACCCAACTGAAATAAACATTAATAACTGTGTGACGTGAGGGCTAAGGAGAAATGAAATTTGGAGTTTGCAAATGACCACTATACTGATATGTAACTGGACAGAATAAATTTACAATCTATAAATGTCTTTGAATAACCAGTCACTCGTCTGGGAAGGCCTTGAAATCAATGTTACCATCTGGGGACTATGTGTGAACGAGTGATAATAAAAAGACTGAAAGGAGGCCTGCAATCAAATAACTTTACTCAACACTTTGCAACTGAATCAGTGGAGACAAAGATGCCTCTCATTTACTTAACAATTTATGCTCCACATTGCAGAAATCACAATGTAAGTGTATGTCAAAGCAAACTGTTACACTGTTGTACCATTGAATTAGAGATAATGCTCAACTTTTATGCTCGGGTAACCCTACAGCTTCGAAGAGCGCAACTGTATTCGTTTTTGCTTTGATAAAAAGACAAAATTGTGGGTGTTAAGTCCCCATGGTGGGGTCTTTATAACTTGAAAGAAGATGAAATTTTATAAATATTATTTCATTTGTGTCTAATATCTATGGTTAAAATTTCCTCAACACCAAAAATACATGAATTGTCATGGGGGTTATGGCCCTAATGCATAGAATATAATTTCCAAATTTCATATAGATTCAGTACTTTTGACCTAGTTTTGGATAAAAAAAGAAATGACTAAAATTTGGGAGTTAAGGCTCTATGTAGATAGATAGATAGATAGATAGATAGATAGATAGATAGATAGATAGATAGATAGATAGATAGATAGATAGATAGATAGATAGATAGATATAGATATATACACACTCACACACATACAAAGATAAATTGATAGATACAACTGATTGGGCAAACAAAAATATGAGACACAGCCTAGTCCTTTTTTTGTTGATAAGCCTGTTACTTATTGTATTAGTTTGTTCTTGTGAAACCAGTAAGATAAGTGGATGTAAATATATGAACAGCAGTTGTGAAGCAGTGATGAGGGCGAAACACAGACACAAAGACATACACACATACACTTACATATATACATACATATATATACGATTGATTTGCTTCAGTTCCTGTCTACGAAATCCATATATATATTGTTGCTGGCATCCTTTTCGTCTCGGAAGACAATAGAGTTGTGCATAAAATAATCTAGTCCGGCTTTTACATTTCATGTCCTAATACATCTCCTGCTGTGGCTGTGTAGTCCTATTCTGGACAAACACTCCCTCTGGCAGGTGCCGCAAATGTAGCGAAGACTTTGCCTGGCTGGTTGTAATGTCATACTTTCTTGTTGACGTCTTTTCTTGTTTTTCCCTTTCTTCTCTCCCTCTATGTCACTCCTTTGTGTTCCCTCTTTTACGGTACGTCGCCAATCTCCACAGTTGCTGGCAACTGCTTCCCAGTTGGTAATATTGATGTTGCAGGCATTCATGTCCCTTTTTCAAACATCCTTGTATCGTAAGAACGGTCTTCCCACAGACCTAGTGCCCCTAGCAAGCTCTCCGTAGAGTATGTCCTTGGAAATTCTGCCATCTTCCATACGGCTAACATGTCCAAGCCATCTCCTCTTTGTGTGAGGAGTGCAAACATGCTTGGTATTCCTGCTTGCTTGAGGACATCTTTGTTGCGGACATGGTTCTGCCATTTGATGCGAAGGCTTTTCTGGAGGCAGAGCAGGTGAAAGATATTTAGGCGACGTATGGCGTCGTACGGCGTATGTATGGCGTCCAAGTCTCACTTCCATACAGTAGAGTGCTAAGTACACATGCCTGGTAAATCTTCATTTTTGGTCTTGGTCAGCTTATTGTTGTCCCATGCCCGTTTGGATAGTTGGGCCATCACAGCAGCTGCCTTGCCAATGCGTATATTGAGCTCAGCATCAAGGGATAGGCTGTAGGTGACGGTAGAGCTAAGATAGGTAAACTTCTCCACCTCTTGTAGTCTGTGGTCTCCAATATGTATGTTTGGGATGTCCGATGCAGCCTGACCCATGATGTTGGTCTTCTTGAGGCTGATAACTAAGCCAAAGTCGCTACATGCTTGCTCAAAACTGTTGATGAGCCTTTGTAGGACTTCTTCTGTGTGTGATACCAGAGCGGCATCATTAGCAAATAGCACCTCCTTGATCAGGACGCTTCTAATTTTGGTCTTGAAACGCAGACGCGAGAGATTGAACAGTTTCCTGTCACTTCTACTGTGCAGAAACACTCCATCATCTGATGTCTGAAAGGCATGTGACAGCAGCAGCGAGAAAATGCCAAATAATGTAGGTGCAAAAGCACAACCTTGCTTTACCCCGTTTTTTATTTGGAAGGCGGCTGATGTTAAACCATTGTGCTGTATGGTGCCTTGCATATCATCATGGAAAGATTTGATGATCCTCAGCAGCTTTGGTGGACATCCGATTTTTGGAGCAGATGAAGAGGCCTTTTCTACTTACCAAGTCAAAGGCCTTTGTCAGATCAACGAAGGCGATATATAATGGCATTTTCTGCTCTCTGGACTTCACCTGAAGTTGGCGTATGGAGAATATCATGTCAATAGCTGATCTGCTTCTTCTAAAGCCACACTGCGATTCTGGATAAATTCGAGAAGCAAGCAGTTGTAGCCTGGACAGGATAATGCG
>NC_043009.1:64475204-64502704 GCF_006345805.1 Octopus sinensis
ATATTAATATATCTGCTTCAGATGATATTCGAAAGTCTTAGGAAAGGACACACTGGATAAGTTTGTCTTGTGATCCTCAAAAACATTGGACGGGGATATAAAACTGGTTTGAAAATTACGAACATTCAGACACGGAGTATAAACGAAGAAGGTATCTGTCGATGTGAAACAGAAACGAACTGGAAAACCGGTAGTGAAGGGGGAATTTATAAAAAAAGGACTTTCGTCAAATACAACTTGAATAGAGAAATATATATTATACGCGTTCAGTCAGTGCGAAGATTTCAAGAGCTAAAGGAGAGTAAGAAGAAGCAGGAGAGATCAGCCGGTGTGTGTGGCATGAAAGGGAGGGCGAGTGAGGGACGGGAGGAGAGAGTAGGGTAGAACTGGGAAATATTGTGAGAAGAGAGTAGTAAGATAAAGAAATAAATCCGTTACGAAGAAAAGTGTGATTGTGTATGCTGGAAATGATGACCAATTCCCTCTACACTGGCATTTATTCATCAGAGGAGACAGGAAAAGAAGATTCAAAGAAATAAAGTTAAAATGAAGGATGTATAAAAAAGAGAGATGAACGTTTAAGAAGGAGTGGTGCAAAATCGTGAACGAGACTGTTATAATGTAAGCACTTCGTAATATTGATTGACTTATGAAATAAAGCCTCGGGGAGGGGATGGAATCTTGGAATATTGGTGAAAATAAAGAAAGGGTAGGAAGATTGTCGGTCAAAGAGAAAAGAAAGATAAATCAAAATATCAACTAGATGTCTATGAAATCATAGTTCAGAAAGAAACTTGGGAAAAAGAAAATAACTACAAGGTCACTGTTAAAACACCTTTATATTCGCTGGACAACAGGAATTTGTCACACTTGTATTCATGAATGTTTTCAGATCAGTTTTGTAAAACAAAGCTAAACATGAAACACTTTTATAGCAGGCTTCTTGTTACAATATCCCAGAAGTCGATGACGACCAGAATCCCTAAAGTCTCCATATATCACTCAATGTTATATATATACAAAATTTTAGCCAATCAGTACTCTTCATTTTTGAGCAGTTTGGACGATCTGATTATTAAATTCATAGATTGGGGTAAATTTTCAGAATTCGGAATTACATGACATTATTATCTGGATAAAATCCCAGTTTTTATTTCCTTACATGCTTTTTATTCTTCTCAGCTCAGATGAAACTGTCATCTACAAACTTGACCAATTGTAGGGAAATAATATAAATGTAATAAATATTTAGTAAATATTTAAAACAACATCAGTTTTATATTGAATACCAGAACACCGCCCTCTTGTTTACGTTAAACTACTTGAAAGAGATTTTCCACGATAAACCGAATCTACAGGTTATCCATATCTTCCAGTGTTTGAAGTAAACAAGCATCTTTCATTTCGGGAAGCAAAAGGATCAGCAATCCAGCAAGAATTCCGAAGACCCCATAGACACTGAGAGGTATCCAAGGACCATATACAGAGAGCCCAAGAATCAGTGGTGAAATGATGCCACCGAACCGAGCAAACGATGAAGCAGTTCCCATGCCACCGTTGCTGAAATATAAAAAGAAACGTAAGAACATATTTAACATTAATATTGATTTCAAATTTTAGCACAAGGCCAGTAATTTCGGGAGAGGGGTTAAGTCGGTTACAATGACCCCAATGCTCAACTGGTACTTATTTCATCGACCCCGGAAGGATGAAAGGTAAAGTCGACCTCGGCAGAATTTGAACTCGGAACGTAAAGCATTTTGTGCGGCGTGCTAACGATTCTGCCAGGTCTGAATGTAATCAAGCACTAAGCTGTATATAACATAACTACAATGAATATATAGGAAAATATTGCCAAAATATATTTTTAGCATTAATCCATATACATAACAATCTCTCTCTCTCTCTCTTTCTATATCTCTCCCTCTGTCTGTCTGTCTGTCTCTCTCTTTCTCTCTCTCTCTTTATATATATATATATGTGTGTGTGTATGTGTGTGTGTGTGCGTGTGTGTGTTTGTGTGTGTGTGTGTGTGTGTGTGTGTGTGTGTGTGTGTGTGTGTGTGTGTGTGTGTGTGTGTGTGTATTCTGCTTTCGTTGAGGTCTAGATCGTTCCAGCAGTTTTAAAAGTTAAATTTTAGTAGCGTTCCCTTCTCATTTAATCGCCATATATAACTGGCCAATGTTGTAACGTTGTGTCTGTCCGGGATCCTAAAAGTAGACCAGTGATTATCTAGCCTGATCTTAAAAGGAATCTCCGTTACTCCAATATATTTCAGTTTGTGTCCTTTCGTTGCTGCTGCTAGTTTTAAACACCATTTCTGCTTTGATGGCTGCTCAAAATTTATATATAAATATTTAATATATATATATATATATAATATATATATATATATATATATATATATATATATATATATATAATATATATATATATATAATTTATAATATAACATAATATATATATATATTAATCGAAGTGTACCGTATTATATATCCATTATGACCGATCTTAACAATCGGTTTCGCACTAGGGGTTTAACGGGATGTTAGATAACAGCCTGATGGTGAAACCCTGCGCGCTTCACAGTTGGTATCATGGAAGAAAATATAGCGACTGCTCTCTATTGTTAGAGGTGATAGGACACATCCAGTTTATGGTTGCCGTGAAAGAAGACGATGAAATTAACTGAGCATGGGTTACGTTAAGAGTTGTCTCTTGACACCAAAAAGAAAAGAAGTAAAAAAGAATGAGAGAAAGGCCTCAGGAGTATTGCAAGGTTACAAGAGTTTCCTGAAAATGTGTGTATGGTTTAGAGGTTGATATTCTTGTAGGGTTGGAATGTATGCAATAGTACTAAATGTGTAGCTCTTGCGGGAGGCGGTGGAGTTCGGACGCCCAAAAGTTGCTTAAGTACCCGTGTGTTCATTTGTGTATGTTTTATGTTTTGTTTAAATTATTTGGAGTATTTGTCGATATGGAGTGTGTATAGTGGTACTATATGCTTTGGGTTTATATTAAGGCTGGAGGAGGGTATTGAGTGGATGTCCGCCCGTGTTAGCGCATATGTCTGTGAGTACCTTTGTGTATATTTTAGTCAGACAGCCGGGTTCCCATTCATTGGTGGGAGCGAATGAAAAATGCATAAAGATATGCGTGTGTAAGGTTTTTTGATAAAGAAATATATTGGGGAATAATTTTCTAGAAGAATTATTGAAGTTGAGCACAGTAACTACTCCGAAATCCTTCTCGAGATTATGAAGTACTACACCTACCGTACTGCCGTTGGAAACAGTTCTGCTGATGTCAGATAAACTCCGTCAAATGATAGTGTCGTACCGAACTTCCCCAGAACAGCTAATAGCAGAGGAAACCAAAAGTTACCTGAAAAGAAATTTCATCAGGTGAAAATGTAAATATTTAACTTACGTAAGTTTTATATCACATTATATTCTTCTACAAAATAATTCCTTAAACGGAAGAGCCAAATTAGATTGAAAATTAGTGAAAGCAATACCCGTGCATGCAGTAGTAGAATGATTAGGGTCTCCTAAGTTGGTAAGGAAATATTCGGCTATCAACTGAATGGATGTTTGTTTGGTAGGATGGGATAAAGTCCGTGATCTCTGGATTTGTAGAAAGTGCAAAATCACAGATATACGAGCAGTATAATAATGTGGTTTCGTATTTTAATCTTATAGGAAGGAAATCACTTGGAAGCATACATAGAAGTATATATATGTATGTATGTATGTATGTATGTATGTATACATACATACATATTATATATATATATATATATATATATATATATAATATATATATATATATATTATATACATATATAAAGTAATTAAGCGTTAATGTCCAGTCACAGAGTGACCAATGGTTTCACGGCATCCACAAAGGCCTCAGCCTCGCAGACTCTAAAGGTGAAGACCTTTGGAATGGCAGTTAAATGTATTTCAAGTATTGAAGCAGGGTTTCCCATGCTTAAGTGTAAGTGACCAATGAACATCTAATCAGGTTTCCTGTATGTTCTGAACCTTCTTTTTACAGTATTATATGCTTTAAAAGTATATTCAAAAATGTATCTTTGAAGGTTGACTTACGATTAAAAGATTGTTGCCAGCCATTTTGCACTGTGATTGTCATAAAATCATTAACACAAAATTATGCAGCTGCACCATAATTTTCTAGCATAACGTTGATCCGCATGAGACTTATGAAACAAATATTAAACAGATAACTTTCGACTACTCGATACCACACAAGCACAGTAAAAATGGTCAGTTTTGACCATTCTTTTCAACTTCAAGAAGCTTGTGTAGTAACAAAAAAAGGTTTTAGAACCCTGTCTCTTTGTATACCTCATTTTGTAACTCACTGGCACCGCTCAAGACAGTGGTGCAGTCACAAAATAATTTGACCTTGAAAACAGGACACCCTGGTAATATAGACATATATATATATATATATATATATTATATATATATATATATATATATATTATATATATATATATATTATATATATGTATGTATATATATGTATGTATATATATTTCTTTACTACCCACAAGGGGCTAAACACAGAGGGGACAAACAAGGACAGACAAAGGGATTAAGTCGACTACATCGACCCCAGTGCGTAACTGGTACTTAATTTATCGACCCCGAAAGGATGAAAGGCAAAGTCGACCTCGGCGGAATTTGAACTCGGAACGTAACGACAGACGAAATATGGCTACGAATTTCGCCCGGCGTGCTAACGTTTCTACCAGCTCGCCGCAATGTATGTATATATATATGTATGTATATATCCGAGTAGTATATCTTCGTTTATGGCTCTAACCGGTCAGAAAGTTATCGTTAGTTTCGCCTCTACCATCACAGTGGGCAATATCGACCAGCCATTAGACATACTGGGCCGGGAGCTCATAGCCTCTTCACTGATGGCGGTAATAGAAAGTCGTGATCAGTTAGGTGGTGCATAAAGCCGAAAGTTAAGGCAACTCTTCTTCCCCTTTCTGAGAGGGGAAAGAAGAGTTGTCTCCCCTTATACGATTCCTGCTGTGGCTGAAGTAAGTCAATTTCGTTCTGCATACAACATTTCCGCTCTCCAACTCTCAAACGAAGCAAACCACGTCTCCGAAATTAATTTTGTGTCATGACGACAGTGGGTGAAAATTTCACATTTTTAATTCAAGGTTTCCGAATCCTGTGCATTTTTTAGGATCATTGCCTTCTCGGCCATGTTTTTCACATTCTGCTTTCGTTGAGGTCTAGATCGTTCCAGCAGTTTTAAAAATTAAATTTGTGTAGCGTTCCCTTCTCATTTAATCGCCATATATAACTGGCCAATGTTGTAACGTTGTGTCTGTCCGGGATCCTAAAAGTAGACCAGTGATTATCTAGCCTGATCTTAAAAGGAATCTCCGTTACTCCAATATATTTCCGTTTGTGTCCTTTCGTTGCTGCTAGTTTTAAACACTACTTCTGCTTCGATGACTGCTCAAACTTTCTTTTAGAGTGTGCTTTTCCCCCTACACAAACTCCTGTACAAACATTCACACACGTATACTAGATGGAATATACAAATTAGTTATGAAAATCCACCATACAAAACTACGATCATAAACTATATTCAGTGTCATTATATATGCCGATAAGCTAAGGTAACGACCCTTGTGACTAAGAAAATATATGACAAGCTGAGATTTCTCCTTCATCGTATCTTATAGAAATAGTTTGGAAAAACAGATAGTTTTGTAACAATAGAAATTGTCACAAAATGAAGGAATTTTGGTAGTTGACAAGATATTTATAATTACATATATTCCCAATTTGCAGGACCACTTTGATTTCTCGGCCGATTATGAGTATTAGGATGGACTTGAGACGCCTTGACAAACGTTACCTATGTGTAAAAAATGAAACAAAGCGTCGCATAGTTTCAGTGGCATAACAATAAAATTGAATGACTAATATTTGTTCATACGTCTAAGTGTAAACATATGCACAATATAATGATTACATGGCTGCATTGATACTATTTTGGAGAAGAAAATAAATATAGAAATGTGTCCGAATAGAACAACGGGATATCAGCTCAGAGATTTCATTTCGATCATTGAACTTCGGGGTTAAAATATTAAAACCTTTCTGATAAAAATAATACATCAATAGGAGATGTTATACAGGATGCGTGAAAGTCGATGCTCAATCAACTGCTCCTGAAATTATCAGTAAGCCTTTCTTTTACATCTTTGATCTATCGATCAGAGATTTGATCATAGGCACAAAATAGATCTTTCTTTTAAAGCTCTGATCTATCGATCAGAGATTTGATCATAGGCACAAACTTTAAAAGAAAACAGATCTTTCTTTTAAATCTCTGATCTATCGATCAGAGATTTGATCATAGGCACAGACCTTTGTTTTAAATTTCTAATCTATTGATCAGAGATTTGATCATAGGCACAAACGTGGTTAAGAAGATTGCTTCCCAGTCTCAAGGCTCCAAGTTCAGTCCCACGACAGGACAACTTTGGCAAGAGTATTTTAATATAGTCTCGAGCTGATCAAAACCTTGAGTGTGTATTTGATAGTCTGAAACTGAAAGAAGCTCATCATATATAGATGTGTGTGTATGTGTGCATGGATTTGTTTTTGTTTGTATCCTCCACCGCCGCTTGACAACCGCAGTTGGTTTGTTTACGTCCCCGTAAACTAGCAGTTCGAAAAAAAAGCGTTCGATAGAATGAGTACCAGGCTTTGAAAATTAAGTACTGGGTTCGCAATGTTCGACAAATACTCCTCAGCACAGTGCCCCGCATTGCATGGCTGCAGTCCAATGATTGAAACATGTAAAAGATAAAGAAATGAAAGGATATTGAGACAATAAATTAGTGTTTCTTTTGTTAATGTCTTCTGTAATATACATCTTCAGGACATGGTAAATTAGATTATTATTATAGAACAAATTTAAGAATATCAACCAAAGGTTTACTAATGGAAAGGCTCCAATCAGAGGCAAATTTCCAATAAATTTCGTTCTGTTTGGGATTTTTAATTGTTTATTTTCCCCCGTGTAACTATTTTTAAAAATGTTCTCAGTCTTTATTATAATTTCCCTTCAAATCAACTAATTTTCAATGCCTCATTCTATTGTTTCACGACATTGTTTGAGATTCAGCTTATGAGCCTAAGATTGCATATGGCCGAACTCTGATCTCCGATAATTCGATACTCCTCTGTCTTTTTACTTCTGTCCCTGGGTGACTCACCCGGAATATAAGAAATCGATCAATTCTGCTTGATTCTTCTTCAAAGAAATTTGCTGCATTTCTTAATTTGTTTTCTTGTATTGCAATGATTCAAGCATAAGACAATTGCCTGTATTTACATATATTTATACGCGCACACATATAGATACATACCTGTATACACAAACACAAAAGTATGAATATATATACATTCATACATACATATACATACATGCATAAATACATACATACATACATACAAACATACATACATACATACATACATACATATATATATATATATATATACATATATATATATATATTCATACATGTATGCATGTATGTATGTGTGCATGTATGTATGTGTGCATGTATATATATATATATATATATATATATATGTATGTATATGTATATACATATATATTCAAACATATATATATATATATATATATATATATGTAAACAGTAAAAAATATATACAAACAGGGACAAGAACGTGAAACACCTAGAAGACGACACAAGAACAACAGGACGGGACATTCGAAGCCCTCAGTCATCAGTCAAGAACCGGATCATCTTCGCAATTTCGGCTGATTAATCTTGAGATTGCTCCGACCTATATATACATTTCTTTACTGCCCACAAGGGGCTAAACATAGAGGGGACAAACAAGGACAGACAAACGGATTAAGTCGATTACATCGACCCCAGTGCAAAACTGGTACTTTATTTATCGACCCCGAAAGGATGGAAGGCAAAGTCGACCTCGGCGGAATTTGAACTCAGAACGAAATACCGCTAAGCATTTCGCCCGGCATGCTAACGTTTCTGCCAGCTCGCCGCCTATATATACATACACACATACATACATACATGCATGCATACATATGTATGTATGTATGTATGTATGTATGTACAAAGAACCTGAGACAGACGCACAGACAAAAATCCACAAAAAGAGATTAAGAGATAAACAGGCAATTATTGCAATGTTCCTTTCTGGTTTAGTGGTTAGGGTGTTGCGTCCACGATCGCCAGAGTGAAACTCTTCATTTCACACTTTTCCCGTCCACCCAGCTGTAAGTGGGTCCTCGTGATGGTGACTCAGGAAAATCACCCGAACTGGGGGTCTCGTGAGCCATGCTTCGTATTCAGCGATCGAATGGATGAACAGTGCCACCCGTGCTGTGAATCCCGACTCGTTTCGATTGGTTATTCAACCACATTGAAGGTGATGACGATAAGTGAACTAATTTTACAAGCGCTCACGAGTCAAAAGATCATATTGTTTTGTTATGGTGAAAGTTACTAGAAATTACTCAAAGACGGAAAAAAGGAAGTAATTTTTACATATATTTGTTGGAATGGTCCCGTTTAGATTTTCTGTCCGTAAATCGAATATCATACTGTAACGGAACACATGAAAAAGTAATTAGTTCCGTATGTTAATATTATTAATTTCCTTTTGTACGTAAACGGTAATATATATATATATAATTTTAATTGTCCATCAATTTAGGATGTTATTCAAAATAAACTAGGAAAGAACTATGAAATTATTTTAGAGTACGGGCTTCATTTGTATGCTTATCATTTATCTAATTAACAATAAAGGAATAATAATACCTGAGTGTAACAAAATTTTACCTTTTGGCACAAAGTTTGAGACAATACAGTTAATTCCGCCAAAAACCATAAAGAAACAAAGCGGTTTACGATGTCCAAACCATTTGAAGCTTATACATCCAAGAATGTTCGCTGGAATTTCTACTGCTGACATCATGAAGAAATTTATATAGCGATTGCCAGACATATCAACAGAATTTAGTGTCACGCCGTAGTAAAGCATACTGTTGACCAACCTATAACAAAAATAGTAAGATTGAAAAATAAGTTCGTAAACTAATCTCAATAGATTGCTCAATAATTTAATATAAAGAAAGTACTCAATAAGCTAACTTGTCGTGTAGATACAGCTGTAGATATCCTTTACAAAATTACCACAAATGTTAGTATAAAATATCTTTTATCTTTTACTTGTTTCAGTTATTAGACTGTGGCTATGCTGGAGCACCACCTTGAGGAATTTTTAGACGAGCGAATCAACACCAGCGCTTTTTATTTTAAGCCTGACGTTTGTTCTATCAGTCTCTTTTGCCGAACCGCTAAGTTACGGGGATGTACACATACCAACACACGTTGTCAAATGGTGTAGTGTGAAGACAAACACACATAAAGGCACACACACACACACACTCACACACACACACACACAGTCACACACACACACACTCACACACACACACTCACTCACTCACACACACACACACACACACACACACACACACACACACACACACACACACACACACACACGCATATATAAGATGGGATTCTTTCAGTTTCCATCTACCAAATATACTCACAAGGTTTTGTTCGGACCGAAGACATTGCCACAAAGTGTCACGCAGTGGAACTGAACCCAGAATCATGTGACTGGAAAGCAAACTTCTTACCACACAGCTACATCCGTGCCTGTGTTTGATAATATTTGAATATCTTGGTATTTACTATTTTTTATATCTAATAGTGAGCATGATAAAATATTTACCAATTAAACCAAATATTCGTTGTAATCATCGCTCTTCGAGGTTTTCTTAATAAATCAATTGCTGTGTAGTTTGTATTTTCCGGATTCGTATTTCCTTCAACTTCTTCCTCAAATTTGGATTTCCGTTCCGTTTCTCTTTGAAGTTTCCATATAAGTTTTCCCACATTCTGATTGTGTCTTTTATTCGTTCTTGCTATCCTGTTAACGGACTTTTCAGCTGCTGCAAATTTCCCTTGAATAAGAAGCCATCTAGGCGATTCAGGAATATATCTGTCAAGTAAAATGATTTGTAAACAATGATATAATCTGATATTGTTTTAGGATAGTTTTGCTAAAACGAGAAGCTAAATGCGAAGTGACACAATGTCAATTTTGAATAGATAATAACAATAACGTAATACAGCTTAATATCAAGTAAGACAGAATTATGCAATCTGTAGACAAACGTGAAGCTATAATTATATATAGGCTGGGTTTATCATTTGCGAGTGCTGTAATACGTATACTGCCAAAATGATAGAGGAGTGTAACTCACATGTTTTCCTCATATTCTGTGCACATACGAATGTAGATGTATATAAGAGAATATATGTATGTTTATAAATTCGTATCATAAAACATCACAGTAAAATTCAATCGTCAGTAAACCATAATGCAGTGAACCATTATGTTGCAAAATATATACGTATATACGTTTATCAAAACTGCTTCCCACTCAGTCATACATGAAACCTCACATACGTACACAGTGACACACACACACACACACACACAACACACACACACACACACACACACACAACACACACACACACACGTGCACAATGACACATACGATGAGACATACACATACGCACACACACACACACACACACGCACGCACAATAACACACACAATGGCACATACACATACACACGCACGCACGCTCACACATACACACACATGCTGTAAGGAGAAACCAAAATAGTGATATCTGAAATAATTTAATACGTACGTTTCGGGTTTGAGTTATACAGAACAAGAAATGCATTCATTACGTAAACCTTTCTCAGTTAAAGCATTTCAAAATATGAAGAAATTTATTGAAATATTTCAATATACTTGTGGTTTACAATATCACTAATTTAACTTCATTATTACAAGTTATATGACTCGATGCCATTTCGGATAACTCTGTAATATTCGGATTCTCAGGTCCCCAGCAGGCGCTACAGTGATAGTTAATTGAGTTATTTAATTTCACTGTAGTCTCATCGACTCCAAACAATCTTTATAAGAAGGTTTACATTTCCTAAATATCTTGTCATGTACACTTTCAAAGCTCCACTCTGCGGTCTCGATCACTTCCTTTGGGAGTATGGACAATTTCTGGAATGTAACTTTTCCAAAGGTAGCCCTTGGATTTGCAATGGATCCTTGATTCTGAAGCTCCCATCTCACGACTCGTTTGCCACACAGAATTTCATGAACTCCGGCAATACGTTTCTAGTATTCTCTTTTACTTTGTGGAACTCATCGATTTCCGAAGTCTTTCAGAAGGTTTCTCGTGGACATTCTGACCAGTTCCATCTACTTCAAACTGGTCTCTAATTCGCATGAGGGTAAGTCACATGGATGCATCTGTTTGAAATTCCCTCCTAAATAGTCTTTTCGCTTCAATTGCATTTTCAAACATCTAGTATCAATTTAACATGAGTTTGTGTTAGTGAAAACCTAGTCTGGCTCACTTCAATTACGAAATAAAACTTTAATTATCAGCTGCTAAATTGAATACACATCTATACGTATTTTGGGACATCCTGCATATATTTATTCAGACTGTCGTTGCAACCTGCAAAGGTATACTTACTTCACTGCTATAATGAGAAGCAGAATATGTGGAATAGTTACAGCATACAATAGGTGTTGCCATTTACGAAGTAAAAATGCTACACCAGCGAGAAATGTTTCTCCGAGAGCGAAGGCTCCGTGAACAGCAAAATTCAAATGCATTCTGTAATCCTGAGAGACACACTCTAGCACTGCAATAAAGAAAAATATAGTATTAATAATTTTTGATATTATTTGAGTGACTGTATTATATAGCATATAAAGAGTGATACAAATGTTAAACATCCCTTAAATTTCAAATTCTACCAATGTTACCTTAGAATATTATGCGGCCAATAAATTAAATGAGTCTGTGGGTTTTGGTAATGTAAAAAAAAAATAATGAGTTATTTAGAATGAACTATATCCTTTTCTATACTAGGCACAGGGCCCCAAATTTTGAGGGAGGGGCCAGTCGATTAGATCGATCCCAGTATGCGTCTGGTACTTAATTTATCGATCCCGAAAGAATGAAAAGCAAAGTCGACCTCGGCGGAATTTGAACTCAAAACGTAAAGACAGACGAAATACCTATTTCTTTACTACCCACAAGGGGCTAAACACAGAGGGGACAAACAGTGAGTCGCACTGAATCATAAAATCTCATAGGATCATTGCATTTCTATTTTCGACGATGCCTTCAGGTTTGTGGGCGTACCAATTTTTTGCTTTGTTAAGTCCATACTTGTTGCAAAGTGTCCAATGGACAAGTCTGGCTATATTGTCGTGGCGTTTCTTATATTCCTTCTGGGCTAGTGACGTACATTGGCTGGTAATATGCCATACGGTTTCACCGTTTTGTCCACAAATTCTGCAGTTATCACTTTCTAATGTACTGTCTATTCTGCATTTTATGTAGTTTGTTCTTAGTGCTTGCTCTTGGGCAGCACAGATTAGCGCCTCCGTTTCCGGTTTTAAATCACTTTTAGTCCACACAGCCATCTTTTTCCTCTGTCTGTCTTATCTTCAACATCTCTATGAAATTGACCATGCACTCTTTTCTTTATCCACCTATTTTCAGTTTCATTCATTCTCAAATGTTTGCACAGTGCTTTATCTTTGCAATCTTCCATGCTACACAAGCCTGACCTTCTTACTCCCAATAATTGTGGTTCTGTGGCATTTTTTACATACCATGCTATGTTGTTTTCTTCTGCCCTGACGCTGCGTTCGCATCCAAACAGTACTCTTCGCGCTTTTTTTCTTGATACATACAATCATTATTATTATTATTGTTATTATTATTATTATTATTATTATTATTATTATTATTATTATTATTATTATTATTATTATTATTATTATTCAAAGAATAGTATAGGTTGTCCACATTTTCACATGGCCGGCTACACAGATCACAAGTTCGTTATATGTACGGTCGACCTAGATAGGCTTCCGGTGACTGGAAGCTGAACGCGTCGTTACCGACGTGCCAAGCTTACAGAGACCGGATTAGGGAATTGTCAATAACAACTGGTGGTTTGCTCTTAAAAGGGTAATTAGAGCAGAATGCATTAGGGTTTAGTAAGGCTTTAGCGATAGAAAGAAATAGAATAGAGGGAGACTTAGTTAGAAAGTTAGATGAGGTACTTAGGAAAGGAATCGCAACCAACGTGTTGGCGGCGAGATTGGATCTCGACCAATACTTCGACGCCAAACACAAAGGTTGTTTTGACAGAGTTAAGGCACATATTCTAAGCGGGGAGGGAACGAAAGCTGATCGATGGGCCTGAGGGACAGAGGTAAAACATAGCAACAAAGCCACCATTCGGTCTTTGATGAACCAAAATGGACGCGTGATGTTTGAACCGAAACAGATGTGTGCAGCCTTTCAGTAGCACTTTGCTCGACTGTTTGGGACAAGTTGTAGGACGGATAGCACGGCAGACTTCGGTGTCTACCTGGACGGCCTGCCACGACTCTCAACGAGCGATAACAGCTGCGAAAATACAGGAGGCGATGGAGGGTTAAATGAGAGGCATATCGCCGGGTTTGGATGGACTACCCTACGAGCTTTATATCTCAGTTCCAGACTTGTTTGGTGGCCTTTTAGCAGATATATATGGCAACTGGCAAAAGAGTGGGAGAATTTCCACTTCTGTTTTTCGAAGGGCGGTGGCACTCTTAAGAAAGGACCCGAACAAGAGGGAAGTAATAGAAAACGTCAGACCTATCACTCTGCTTGTCGTGGACAAGCTGATTTGCGATACGCAAGTATGCACCATACTAAGCAGGGCTATCCATAACGACCTCTACCGTATAGAGAGGGTGGGTAACGAAGCTGGCATGAGTGGGGTTCTGATCATTTTAGATCAGTCTAATGCCTTCGGTAGGGTCGACCACCAATACTTGGCGGTTGGTCTCGCGGCAGCCGGTTTCAGTACAGTTTTCCGCGGTTGGATTGCTGCTTTTCACAGCGGCATCTGCTCAATAGTTCGGGTGAATAGTCACCTATCAGAACCATTCGACATTTTGCGCTCGGTCCGGCAAGGGTGCCCTCTCTCCTCTCTTCTGTATGTACTGGCTCTTGAGCCACTGCTGCGGAAGCTGGAGGCATTGAGGGCCATCTTACGTGATCTAGGACATGGTTCTCCCATGTCCTAGATCACGTAAGATGGCCCTCAATGCCTCCAGCTTCCGCAGCAGTGGCTCAAGAGCCAGTAAGCGTGTCTGCTTATACCAATGATATCACCGTCATAGTGTTGATCCACAGGCATATAAACCTGATAGGCGCGACACTAAAATAATTTGAAGCGGTGTCAGGAGCAAAAATTAACACAGTAAAATCAGTGGACTTGCAACTTGTCACCTGGAAAGGCAAGTCCATGCCGTCCAACAGCGTCGTGGAGTGCCGGACAGATGATCCGGTTAAATTGCTTGGGGTCTGCTTCGGTCCGGACCTCCAGATGAAGAAAACCTGGGACGAGATGACGAACTTGGTGTCCAAACTCACTTGGCCAATTCCTCAATGCTAAGCATGAAAGTTGTGTTGTCAGAATTAGGGCGCGTGCTCTAAAATATGAGGCAGCGAAGGTCGTTCGATGGGCTCGGGTGTCTGAGGCTCAACATGGAAACAAAACCACAATTCGGTATTTGATGTTGCGGAACGGGAGTATGACAGACAAGTTCAAGCAGATGTGTGCAGGATTTCGGCAGTACTTTACTGAACTGTACGGGTTGCGTGGCGGCACGGAGACGAAGTTAGATTTCACCTTTTATCTCGACGGCCTGCCGCGGCTCTCGGTCAGGAATGCTGAGTTCTGCGAAATGCCGACAACAGCCGAAGATATTCGTGAGGCGATGTCTAGCTGCACAAGTGATAGGTCGCTGGGTTTGGATGGTCTGTCCTTCCAGCTTTATATGCATATGCCAGACTTGTTCGGTGAGCTTTTGGTAGATGTCTACCACAACTGGCAGAAAAAATTCCCAGATTTGTGAGCCGAGGTGTAGTGACGCTACTGAAAAAAGGATCCGAACAAGTGGAACGTAGTTGATAACTTTAGGCCTGTAACTCTGCTAAATACAGATTACAAAATGTTGGCCAAGTTGTTAGCAAAGAGGTTGGAGCTTGTCGTTGACAGACTGGTGGGTGATGTGCAGACTTAACCTATCCCCAAAAGATCTGTCCACGACTATCTCCACCTCACATCATAGAGAAGGTAAAGAACCTGTCATCAATCGAAAGCTTTTGATAGGGTCGACTGTCCTTCAGGTGGCTGGTTTCGATCCCGTTTTCAGAGGCTGGATCGCTGTAATCTACAGCGACATCTGTTTGGTGATCAAAGTAAATGGCCAGCTGTCGGAATCGTTTAGCATCGCACGTTTGGCCCGACAAGGATGCCCACTCTTACCCCTTCTCTACGTAATGGCACTCGAGCCATTACTCCAGAAGTTGGATTTTCGAGGGACATCCCGCGTGAACTAGAATGCGGAGGGTTCGGGTCAGCGTATGCGGAGGACGTCACCGTGATAGTGTCGGGCATCTTGGAAATCGAGCTGGTCCGTACTACCCTAAGGGAATACGAAGCGGTGACAGGAGTAACGATTAACCAGGAAAGCTGTCCCCGAGGGCGAGGGAAAAGCTGTCCCCGAAGGGTCGGGTGGAGGTGAAAAATGCGTGCATTGCGTCCGTCATCTATTGCCGCCTGACGTTGTTTCTTATCCTACTTCGTGGTTGATTAAACTGGAGCGCTTGCTCTTCCACATTCTGTGGAAAGGACAGTTTCGGTTTCGGCTTTTAGTCCAGAACTTTTGAGCCATTGTTGGCTTTTACTTAGGTTCACTTCCTCTCTATCAAGCCTTACAGTGTACTCGCCATGAAGTGATTTCTCTCTCCATTTCTCCTTCAGTATCATTTGTAATTCAGTTTTCATGTTTTTCGTCTCTCAGACCATTTCTGCTATGTTGTCATCTGATGTCAATGTATCAGTGTAGTTTGCTTCTGTTTTCTATTTTGTCGCTTCCTTGTGTATAGAGAAAAGCATTTTCTTTATCTCATGTTGCTTCACTACAAGCAGTAGTCTTCCACTCTTTGTTTCTAAAGTACTTTGCTAGTCAAACTGTGGTTATTTTAAAGTAGTTTTCTCTCTGTATCAGGTCATTGGCTCCTTCTGAGCGGGATAGATATATTCTGTTTGCATCTGCTTTGGGGTTGTCACTTCGCCACGTTGTTAGTATTTTCTGTTTTTCTATCAAGGTTTCTCAATTCCCTGATCTTCCAGTTTATTATGTTTAAAGTTGAAATTTATGACTGGTATGGCATTTTTTTTTTGGCATTAAGCTCAGTGTTTAATATTAGTCTAACTCTCCTGTAATACTCTCTCCTAATTTCTTTTTTTTATTTCTGTGCGTTATACTTTAGCTGTTTCTTCTATTAGTAAATATTTGCTAGGGCGGCTGTAGTCTAATTCTCTACTTTCTGTGTCAATGTCCTCAATGCTAGCTGGGCTGTTATGGTGGGGTGCCATTTGGCTTGTTGTTTTGTACTTCAACATTCGTCTTTCTGTGTTTGTTGTTGATATAGCTGTACTGTCCTATTTATTTCTGGGTCGGGTAGCTGTGTGGAAATTTCATTTTGGGTTCGCCTTTTATTTACTGTTTGCAGTTTTATCTCTCAAGTGTTCCCTTCTTTCTCTTATGGCGTCTTATGTCTGGTGATGATTGCAACCCAATGTTTTGATTCAAGAAGTGTTTTGTTTTATTTTCCCAGAGTATTTTATCTATTAGTTTGTCCTTTGCAGTTTGGGACATTTTTCCCTACCGCAGGATATATCGCAAGACTTTCGTAAGCGTATTCTCCGAGACATTAACCCATTTTATCGCCATTCCTTCTTCTTCTTCTTCTCCTTCTTCTTCTTCTTCTTCTTATTATTATTATTATTGTTGTTGTTATTATCATTATCATTATTATTATTATGATCATTATTATTACTATTATCATCATTATCATTATTATTATTATTATCATCATTATCATTATTATTATTATCATTATTATTATTATCATTATTATCATTATCATCATCATTATCATTATTATTATTATTATTATTATTATCATTATTATTATTATTATTATCATCATTATCATTATTATTATTATTATCATTATTATTATTATCATTATTATCATTATCATTATTATCATCATTATCATTATTATTATTATCATATTATTATTATTATCATTATCATTATTATTATTATTATTATTATTATTATTATCATTATTATCATTATCATTATTATTATTATCATTATCATTATTATTATTATTATTATTATTATTATTATTATCATTATCATTATTATTCTAAGTTTGACTTTTGCTTTACATTTGCACAAGCTGGCTCCAAGTTTCACCCAGAGACCTCAAGAGACAAGTTGGAAGTTCATGCTGGTTATTATTATTATTATTATTATTATTATTATTATTATTAGCACGCTGGGCGAAATGCTTAGCGGTACTTCGTCTGCCGCTACATTCTGAGTTTAAATTCCGCCGGGGTCGACTTTGCCTTTCATCCTTTCGGGGTCGATTAAATAAGTATCAGTTACGCACTGGGGTCCATATAATCGACTTAAGCCATTTGTCTGTTCTTGTTTGTCCTCTCTGTGTTTAGCCCCTTGTGGGTAGTACAGAAATAGGTATTTCGTCTCTCGTTACGTTCTGAGTTCAAATTCCGCCAAGGTCAACTATGCCTTTCATCCTTTCGGGGTTGATAAATTAAGTACCAGTGAAATACTGGGGTCGATGTAATCGACTAGTCCCTCTCCCCCAAAATTTCAGGCCTTGTGCCTATAGTAGATAGGATTATTATTATATTATTATTATTATTATTATCTTCTTCTTTCAAATTTGCTTCCATTTCTTGCCGAGTGTCTTATTATTATTATCATTGAGTGAGAGAGCAGTTCATGCCATCAAAGTGACACTGGGGTAAAATATACGAAACCCAATATACCCATCATGACTACCCGTCTGATAAGGGTACACTAGGCACATGCATCACAACCATATGTGCGCGACATGGTGATCTCATATCAAGATAAACAGCACATGACCTTGCAGGTGGGGCCCAGTTAGAATTTTTTTCAGGTTGAGTAGCCCATCCCGCTCAAAAGGGTTGTTTAAGGATGTTGAAAGAACCACCCATGTTTCCAGAGGTGAATTATTCAAACCCCAAAGAATCCCTCTCAACACACGGCTATGATGCTCCCCCACTACTTCTGCTCGTGATCAGAGATGCACATATCGTCAGCCACTAAGGGACATGCTCAACTGGTTAAAGTCAAACAACTGACAAGCAAATCTGTGGTATTGAGCAGAATATTTGCTGTAGCCCATCTTTTATACCAAGACAAAACAATGTACATGATAACACTTCCAATAAGTTAAGATCAGAAGCCCTGAGAGCCACTGCCTGGTACGGCATCAGGGCATTTATTATTATTATTATTATTATTATTATTATTATTATTATTATTATTATTATTGCTATTGTTGTTGTTGTGGTTAACAAGTGCTTATAGTCGAAAAGTAATTATCATCGGTTTCACGTTTTCAAGAGAAAAATGGAGTAAGATATGTAATATGTTGCGTATCAGATGATACAAAAGAACTGAAGGAACGTTGAGTGTTATGTAGGAAATAGTTTAGAGCCTCTGTTGGTTGATCGTGTGGAGCGAACTGTTGAAATGAAAAGTTTGCGTATGAAAAATTCAAAAGTACTTACAGATAGTGTATATGTTTATATAACAACCTGCATATCCGAATCCTTCAAGGAAATACAAAAGGATGAACACGCCATAATTTGGTGAGTGTATTTTGGCAAAACAGCAACATATGAAAAGAATATCCGCAGCACAAAACATCTTGAATCGGCCAAATCTATCAAAAGTACAACCATTGAGATTAAATGATTGTTTCAATCTTTGTAGAATCGTTTCATATTCCTACCTATTACAGCAATGACCGTGGTCGATATCATAAGACAGATCTAATTCTGAGTAAATTCAAACGTCTAATTAAACACACTGGAGACATCATTATATAAGAAAGATTCGTTTTGTTTGTTGCTGTATTTCGGAATGGTCATGTTGCCAGTTTAGCCAATAAAAACACACGCACTATATATTTGGTGTTAATTTGCTTCAGCTTTATTTTTTACATTAATCTTGTGCAAATAAAGACACATACAATAGGAATATAAAATACAAAATAGCTGACCGATAGTAAGGAGAGACACACAAATAAGAATAAGAAAGCAAAGGACCACTGATGAGATCACAGAAGTGTGACGAAAGAACTTTGGCCGAAATAAGATTAAGATTAATGTAAAAAATAAAGCTGAAGCAAATTAACACCAAATATATAGTGCGTGTGTTTTTATTGGCTGAACTGGCAAAATGACCATTCCTAAATACAACAACATCTGTTTCAACACACGGTTTCACATCAAGAATCATGCAAAACAAATCTATTTGTTTGTTTTATGGAGAGAAGTAAACTTTAGTGACGCATTAAAAACTGTTGTTGCAGATTTTCATTATCACGTAAACACCTGGACGGTGAATATAAAGCAGCGACTGACCGGACGTTGGTAGGTCTGAACACTCCAAGCACCGGGGATTAAGTACGAAACGGTTTTCTTTCCCGTTTGCTTCGACAGTCATGTTTAAACGACTGGATTATATGACTGGAGATTTATTATCTAAACGTTAGAGAGAAAACAAAGAAAATAAATCTCCTTTGGTATTTGGCAAGGGTTTAATGACACTCTTGTCCCAGTGATCTCTGTGGGAGGGGCTTTCTTGGTCGGATTGGCCTCACCAGCCACCTCCGGTCTCATAGCAGCAATTCCACCAAATGATGTCAATGGTCATCTTCGAACCCGAAGGACGAACATTATTATTAATGACACTCTTGTCCCAGTGATCTCTTTATCTATATCTATATTATCTGTCTCTCTCTCTCTCTTTCTTTTTATCCCACCCCCTCTATCTATATCTATATAAATAAACATATATATGTACGTATATATATATATAAACACACACACACATTATTATACTAAATTTATAAGAATGTTACATTTATAATAATATTAACTACAAGATTTTTATTTCACGCTGACCACTTGATAAACTCATTAAAGTAATTTTATCTTTAATTCTATATACAGAAATATATATATAGGCGCAGGAGTGGCTGTGTGGTAAGTAGTTTGTTTACCAACCACATGGT
The DNA here is from genome assembly GCF_006345805.1 of Octopus sinensis. Lineage (NCBI taxonomy): Eukaryota > Metazoa > Mollusca > Cephalopoda > Octopoda > Octopodidae > Octopus > Octopus sinensis. The sequence goes on from NC_043009.1 coordinate 64,495,705, forward strand.
TCCGGGTTCTGTTTCACTGCGTGGCACCTTGGGCAAGTGTCTTCTACTATAGCCTCGGGCCGACCAAAGCCTTGTGAGTGGATTTGGTAGACGGAAACTGAAAGAAGCCCGTCGTATATATGTATATATATATATATATATATATATATATATATATATATATATATATATATATATATATATATATGCGTGTGTGTGTTTGTGTGTCTGTGTTTGCCCTCCTAGCATTGCTTGACAACCGATGCTGGTGTGTTTATGTCCCCGTTACTTAGCGTATCGGCAAAAGAGACCGATAGAATAAGTATTGGGCTTACAAAAGAATAAGTCGATTTAAGGTGGTGCTCCAGCATGGCCGCAGTCAAATGACTGAAACAAGTAAAAGAGAGCAAGAGAGAGAATATATATATACAGGTGTACTTGCATAGCAAGTGACTTGATCTGAGATCGTGTGCTGAAACAAAAACAATTGCAGCATGGAAAGTGTTTATAAGCCATTTAAAAAACACAGCAGTAAACCATTAGATTCGCTTCAACATTTAAATTTAATTTGTGTCAAAATATATTCGTCCCTCTGAAACCGCGACCTGTTCACTGCAGCACGATTTTTTTGTCAGTGAAGAGGTCGCGGTTTTTAAAAGCAACGAAAATATATTGACAGAAATTCAATTTAAATGTTGAAGTGAATCTAACAGTTCTTTGTGTGTGAGTTTTTAAATGGCTTATAAGCACCTTCCACGCTGCAATTGTTTATATATAATAATAATAATATAATATATAATAATAATAATAATAATAATAATAATAATAATAATAATGATGATGATGATGATGATGATGATGATGATGATGATGATGATGATGATGATGATGAGATGATGATGATGATAATAATAATAATAATAATAATAATAATAATAATAATAATAATAATAATAATAAAGCTTATTAACCCGGAACTACTAAGCCAATATGATGAAAAATGGAGCTGACCCAAAATGCCGATTCTGTAACGATGATATTGAAACAATAGACCACCTAATCTCAGGGTGTACAGTCTTAGCACCTGCAGAATATAAAGCAAGACATGACAGAGTCGGCCAGTATTTACATTGGACAATATGTCGGCATTATAAAATCAAAACCGCTGACAAATGGTATAAACATCGTCCTGAAGCTGTGACTGAGGGAGAAAATGTGTCGATTCTATGGGACTTCCCCGTGCAGACCGACAAGACTATAAAAGCTAATAAACCAGATATTATTATAAAAGATCAGACAAAAAGGATGTGTTTATTAATTGACATGAGTATTCCCTCTGATCACAATACAGCGGCGAAATAATTTGACAAGATTAGTAAATATAAAGACCTGCTAATAGAAATTGAAAAAATGTGGCATCTCAAGGCGACTACAGTACCAGTGATTGTGGGATCTCTAGGAATGATAAAAAAAGGTACTGAAACCTATTTGAAAATGATTCCAGGTTTACCATCCCTACAGGAAGTGCAAAAAATCGTATTAAATGGAACGGCTCATGTACTGAGAAGAGCATTATCGCTGTGAAAAAAACATCCATCCATGAATTTATTTATTTGTTAATTTTTAAATACATATTTTATCTGTGAATTTGCCCGTGTAATCTGGGAATGCATACAATGCCCTTCTCTGCCCTAGGTGTATGGAAAACACTCGGCGAGAAACGGAAGAAAATTTGAAGAAAGAAGGAAAAAAACATAATAATAATAATAATAATAATAATAATAATAATAATAATAATAATAATAATAATAATAATAACTAACGTCAACCATGACCAGCAGAATGTCGCTAACGTTAACCTTGACCTGCAGAATGTCATAAAAGAGTTAGACCCAGCGGAGAGCTACAAGTACCTAGGGGTAATTGAAGGGGGCGAAATAAGGCATTCAGTGATGAAGGAAAGGATCAGGAGAGAATATTATCGCAGAGTAAGAGCAATACTCAAGACAGAGCTGAATGCGAGAAACAGGATCGAAGCGATCAATGCTTTAGCCATACCAGTCGTGACTTACAGTTTCAATATCGTTAACTGGTCAATTACTGAAATATGTAATCTTGACAGAAAAATAGGAAAACTGCACCACCCTAAGGTAGATATAGAACGACTTTATCTGCCAAGAAAAGAGGGAGGCCGTGGACTTTTACAACTGGCAATAACAATGAAGATTGCTACAATTGGCCTAGGCACCTACCTGAAAAAGTCTGAGGACTGGATGTTAAAACTTGTCTCAAAACATAAAAACAAGAAAGCATCATACTCAGTAACAAAACAGGCAAAGGAATATCTAAGTGAATTCCGAATACAAAAGTGACTTTTTAATTCTCTGCTTATTTCATCATGTTCCTTTCTGTTGAAGAGCGTAGGCTCGAAACGCCAAAGACTTTCTCACCTTCCCGAGCGTCTAAACTGATATACCCGTTTGTTGTTTATACACCTGTCTTCGTCTTTTGTTTTTCTGTAACTTTCAACTATATATATATATATAATATATATATAATATATATATATATATATATACACGTATATACACGTATATAATGTATGTATGTATGTATGTATGTATGTATGTATGTATGTATGTATGTATGTGTGTATGTATGTATGTGTGTATGTAATAATGTATGTATGTATGTATGTATGTATGGTGGTGGTTGTCTACTCCTTATACAGAGTTTGACTGCCTCTTTTACTTTCATCTGATGAAGCTTTTTTAAACCAGACAATGTTTTTGAAAATACATCCGCATAAATTGCATATCTTCTAGAACATTCACTTTTTGCACACTTACTTGTCTGAACATATCCCGAATATTAAGTTTCCAATAAGATATCCTCCGAACATTACAGACACTGCAAAGTTTTTCAACCATTCTTTTTCACAAACCAAACCAAACTGAGAAGGAGAAAAATAATAACATTTTGAATAAAGTTGCTTTACGAATATTTAAAAAGTTATATATATATATACCAGTTATAATAGCTCACACGCATGCGCAGATATGAATGTATTCATATAGACATAGTTTACTATTGTGATATGGTAAGATCAACAACAAAGTACATCATCCGGGGGGAGAGGTAGATATCATTCCATGTACACAGTATAAAGATATGAGCTGCTAACAGTTTCTTGCCTTGGAGACACGGGCCTTGGTAGGATTTTGTAACGTGTCTCCAAAGCAACAAACTATTATTAGCTCGTATCTTTATACCGTGTACATGAAATTATATGTACATGTGAGTGTGTGTGTGTGTATGTGTATGTATGCATATATATATATATATATATATTATATATATATATATATATATATATATGTATATATATATAATTATGCATATATGTGCATACATCTATGAAAAAAAAATTTATATGCGTTTATTCCTGCGCATATAGATTCATATATATATAATATATATATATATATATATATATATATATATATCAATGCTTATACATACATATAAGTGTGTTTGTGTGACATGTGCAAAGATTTATCAACCCATTGGTTTTCAGTTTTATTTTGTTTCGTATTTTCTAATGACATATATTCCCTCTTCTTTGCAAATTCATAAATGATTTTAATTGTTTGATGATTAATTGTCACTTTGATTTAATGAAAAAAAAAAAAACCATGAAAATCATTGAGAAAAAAAAAAGATATCGACGAATTTAGAGGTGATTATGTTAACTGCTATTATCGACATGGGAATATTTCAACTTTTCAGTATTGATTATCGAAAAGGGAATAAAATAACCAAAAGGTGGGTGAAAGAAGTGGAAACCTGCAAAACTGCAGGAAGTTTCTGAGAGCCAAAAGTGGAACTTATTAAAAATCTTCGTACGGTTGTAAGGGATATTTCAAATACTCAGACTCTATCACTATTGAAAGAACTTGCATATGAACGAAGTCTTGCAAGAAAGAAGCCGATGCTTCCAAACGCTTATAAACTCATCGACTTTCAACCTATTTGTGCCGAATTTTTCCTAGTGAATGAAATTGCGCGTCCAGCTTGTACTCGTCATGTTGCACAACTGTGGTTGTTACGAGTTATGGATCAAGCGTTTGTTCAAATAGACTGCATACGCGTTAAGAACATGTTTCATTCTTTGATACAAATCATGCATTAATCACAATTTGTATCAAGTATTTGTTTTATACCTTTATAAGTTAAGGGTCAGTTTAAACGGACGATCGGCATGAATGGGTTAACCTTTCATGGGCTAAAGAAATTTGCAACAACGAAGCTAAGTTATGTTCATCAATAACCTTTTTTATTATACACCCAAGACTTGGAAATTGGTTGGAAGTGACAAATCGATTACATGAACCCCAGTGTTCAACTGGTACTTATTTCATCGACCCCGAAAGAATGTTCAGCAAAATTGACCTCGGTGGAATTTGAACTCAGAACGAAAAACTTGTTGAAGTGCCGCAAAATCATTCTGTCCATAGGGTCTGACGAAAGAAGATTCTCTCAATTTTCCAATTCTAGGACACCAAACTCAAGACTATTGCTATTCATTTTGTCTATGATATCCTTTGCCAATCATACATTTTGCCTATCACAGCTGACCAAGTGTCAGGATCGGGACATAACTGGGAATCAAAGTTACCAAGCAGGAAGACCTTGCCATTACAAGGGTCTTTTTGAGACAATAGAACGTAAACTGCCACAGAAAGGTTTCTTTTCGTGTTCACCAAATAAATCGCACCTCTACCACCCAAACTTTCACCCGTCTACACCCAACCGCATCCACGTTTCTCTTGTTTTCCACCGCTATGTATGATTCTGACCGCCTTCAACCTCCTACCACCAATGCGATCCAACCCCCCTTTCCTTTTTCCTAATTCACACCTCTCCTCGTTGAAGTTTGCCAATATATCCTACACGACTTAATGGTAGTAAGCTTCTTCCCCTTCTGCCTCTCCCGGATCTTCCCCTTGTTCTCAGCCCTGTTATCTCACTTGTCTGCTCCTCACCAACAATATATTTCTTTCAAGACCCACTCCCACTACACCTTCTACATGTTTTAGACATGTTTAAAATGCTCTCTGCGATGCATTGTACATTGGTCAAACCGGCCACCGTTTACACTGTCGATTCATGAAACCAATTCGCGATATTAGGCTCGGAAACTAAACTTCTGTCACATGTGATCGTATGTGTGTCTGTGTGTGTGTGTGTGTGTGTGTGTGTGTGTGTGTGTGTGTGAATGTGTGTATGTCTGTCTTCGTGTGCGTGTATGTGCATGCATGTATATAGCTCAGTATACAAAATAACTGATCTTCTTAAAGCAATAACAAATCTCTGAGCGAGGTATAAACAGTAGCTGACGACATTTAAGTGGCAAATATACTTAACGATGCTCTTCTGAAAGCTTTTTTAATAACATCTTAATCCTTAATGTCCAACTATCATCTTTGAACCATTCATATTTGTTGCACACCAAGGAAAACAATTAAGGCGAACTAATAAATAATTTTAGATAATTCATGCAAATAGGGATGTGCTGAATGACGTGCGCTAAAAAGTCTCAGTAAATTGAAATTTTTCCCCTTAGTTAAAGATTGAAAATAGAAACATAATCATGGTATTCATTATGACTTTCAAAGAAAAGCACAATGTTTTAGAAATGATAATAATCACATAGAACATTTATGTTTCATCCTTAGGAAATATAATCTGATTTTTGTTTGCTGCTTAGACCATAGCAATGTCAAAGGCATGTTTCAGTCTCTTTAGCACTCATCAGCAATGCATTTTCTCCTCAGGCATGCTGAAGTAGTGGACATAGATGTTTCACATGTAGAAAACATAACAAACGCTTGGTCTGATGGGAAATAGTGATCTAAATTAATTAAATTGATACCCCCTTGATTTTTTTCCTTTTGTTAACTCATAACATTAAAACATTCATATCATCTGTAGCCTTATTCACATCGTTCCATTAAGCTTACTTCTTTTCGTTGAAGAACTTAGTCTAGAAACTTTACACTTATCTCCTTCTCACAGCACGCATAAATACTGGCTTCATATTTTGGCACAAGGCCTGCAATTTCAGGGAGAGGTTGGCTTGACGATTACATCGACCCCAGTTCTCAACTGGTACTTACTTTATCGACCCCGAAAAGATGAAAGATAAAGTCTATCGTGACAGCATTTCATTTCAGATCTTAAAGTCGGAAGAAATGTTGCAAATCAATTTGTCCGTTGCTGTAACGATTCTACTAGCTCGTTGTCTTGCAGCACGTATGAATATTAAAATTTATAAACTTTAAACTGATTTTGTGTGAATCAGAAATCGGATGTTTATCGATTGTAGCAACAGAAATATCCGGATACTCAGGTCGCAGCTTTATTAGATTTAACATAATTTATATTTATATCAGAAACAAAGATTTTTAAACAACGAAGTTAGAACTACTTACCTCAGATACAATAGATGTCAAATCTTTAGTGTAAAACTTTTGACCGTTATTACACGGTTCCTTTGTAGAATTACTGTTTGGAAGAATATAAAATCCCTCTTCAATGTCAAGGGTATACACAGAGCATTTCTCCTCTTTGACGGTTACGTCATTTAAGAATACATCCAAGGAGATATTTGGTGGAATCATGGATTCGTTGAAATTCGAAGGATAACAAGCAAAAGGAACCTTCTCTCGTATAAACACCATCGTTAAAGTTGATAGGGCGTGAAATACTACATATATCAAAATAAAAACAGTGAGTAACTTTTGAAATAGACCATATCCGCCGCATTTCCGTAATATTTCCTCCGTAATTTCAGATGTAGATAAATCTAAAATTGAAAACAAAGCAAACATTATTTCGTTAATAAAATAACTAACAATCCTTCGTGGGGTACCTAAAATAAGGACGGGTTGAGCAGTAGAGCACATGGAATCGACTTACGACTTTTACTTTCATCCTTCTTTTACTTTCATTTTTTGTA
>NC_043009.1:64510204-64517704 GCF_006345805.1 Octopus sinensis
AACACCATGAAACTAAAGATTAACAAAAATACGCATACCTTTAAATTCAGCAGCTGCAAATTTCTCGCTTAACTCATTCAAATCAAGTGGCTTCTTCTCCATGTTTCTAAGTAACAGATAGTAGTTCTCCTGTCTTAACTTTACTGTACAACGTCACTGAGAGATATGTTCTTGAAAGCTGCTTGTAGCAAATTATAGCATTTCACAAGATATAAAATTACAATACATACACACATACATACATATATATATATATGTATATATATATATATATATATACATACACATACATTCATACATACACATATATGCATGTATGTGTATGTATGTGTATGTATATGTTTGTATATATATATATATTTCTTTTATCTTTTACTTGTTTCAGTCCTTGAACTGCGCCCATGCTGGGGTACCGCCTTGAAGGGTTTCATTCGGACAAGTCGCTTCCAGAAAATATGGGGTTTTGGGGCTGTGAGTTTTTTTTTTTTTTTTTTTTTCAAGTTTTCTACTTATTCTAGAGGTAAATTTTGTACATTTTACGCCAAATTATAAGATAGCTAAAAATAGTAGGCAATCCCAAGGCGGTGAGCTGGCATTGTTAATAGCACGCCGGGCAGAATGCTTCGTGGGGTGCCCAAAATAAGGACGGGTTGAACAGTAGAGCATATGGAATCGACTTACGACTTTTACTTTCATCCTTTAGGGGGTCATTAAATTAAGGAACAGTTATGCACTGGAGCAGATGTAATCGACTTACGACTTTTCCTTTCATCCTTCAGGGGGTCATTAAATTAAGGACTAGTTGTACACTGGAGTAAAGGTAATCCAATCAGGACTTTTCCTTTCATTCTCCCGGGGATCCTTGGACTTTTCCCTTCATCATTCCGGGGTCTTAAAATAAGGACCAGTTGAGCACAGGAGTAGATGTAATCGACCTACGACTTTTCCTTTCATTCTTCCGGATGTCATAAAAAAGGGCGGGTTGAACAGTAGAGCACATGGAATCGACCTACGACATTTCCCTTCATCATTCAGGGGGTCCCTAAATTAAGGAACAGTTGTGCACAGTAGTAGATGTAACCGAATTACGACTTTTCCTTTCATCCTTCCCGGTGTGCTTATAATAAGGTCCAGTTGAAGACTAGAGTACATGTAATCGACTTACGACTTTTCCTTTCACCCTGGGGGTCCATAAATTAGGACCAGTTGTACACTGGAGTAGATGTAATCGACTTACGACTTTTCATTTCATCCTCCAGGGAGTCCTTAAAATAAGGACCAGTTGAACACTGGAGTAGATGCAATCGACTTACGACTTTTCCCTTCATCATGCCGGGGGTCCTTAAAATAAGGACAAGTTTAACAGTAGAGTAGATGTAATCGACTTACGACTTTTCCTTTCTTCATTCCGGGGTTCCTTAAATTAGGGACCAGTTGAACACTGGGGTAGATGTAATCGATTTACGATATATACTTTCATCATTCTTGGAGGTCCTTAAAATAAGAACAGTTGAACATTGGAATAGATGTAGTCGGCTTGCAACTTTCCTTTCATTATTCTGAGGGTCCTTATATTAAGGACAATTGAACACTGGAGCAGATGTAACCGAATTACGACTTTTCTTTTCATCCTTCCGGGAGTCCTTAAAATAAGGACCATTTGAACCCTGGAATTGATGTAATCGACTTACGAATTTTCCTTCCATCCTTCCGAGGGTCCTTTAGTTAAGGACCAGTTGAACACTAGAGTAGATGTAATCGACTTGCGAATTTTCCTTTCATCAATCCGGGTGTCCTTAAATTAAGGACCAGTTGAACAGTGGAGTAGATGTAATCGACTTACGACTTTGCCTTTCGTCCTTCTGGGGTTCCTTAATATAAGAACCAGTTGGACACTGCAGAAGATATAACCGAATTACGACATTTCCTTTCATCCTTCCAGGTGTCCTTATAAGAAGGTCCAGTTGAACACTAGAGTACTTGTAATCGACTTACGACTTTTCCGTTCACCCTGGGGGTCCTTAAAATAAGAACCAGTTGAACACTGGAGTACATGCAATCGACTTACGAGCTTTCTTTTCATCCTTCCGGTGGTCCTTAAAATAAGGATCAGTATCCTTCCGGCGGTCCATAAATTAAGGACCACTTGAACACTGGAGTAGATGTAATCGACTTACAACATTTCCTTTCATCATTCCATATGGATCCTTAAAATAAGGAACTGTTGACCACTGGAATAGATGTAATCGACTTGCGACATTTCCTTTCATCCTTCCGAGGGTCCTTAAATTAAGGACAATTGAACACTGTAACAGATGTAATCGACTTACGACTTTTCCTTTCATCATGCTGGTGATCCTTAAAATAAGGAATAGCTGAACACTGGAGCAGATATAATCGACTTACGACTTTTTCTCTTATCCTTCCGGGGCTCATTAAATTAAGGACCAGTTTTGCACTGGAGTAGATGTAATCGACTTACGACTTTTGCTTTCATCCTTCCGGGAGTCCTCAAATTAAGGAGCAGTTGTTCACTGAAATAGATGTAATTGACTTACGGCTTTGCCTGTCACCCTTCCGGGGTTCCTTAAGATAAGGACTAGTTGAACGCTAAATTAGATGTAACCGAATTACGACATTTTCTTTCATCCTTCCCGGAATCCTTGAAATAAGGACCAGTTGAACCCTGGAGTTGATGTAATCGACTTACGACTTTTCTTTTCATCCTTCCGGGTGTCCTTTAGTTAAGGACTAGTTGAACACTGGGGTAGATGTAATCGACTTACGACTTTGCTTTTCACCCTTCCGGGAGTCCTTAAGATAAGGACTAGTTGAACATCGCAGTAGATGTAACCGAATTACTACTTTTCCTTTCATCTTTCCGGGGGTCCTTTAATTAAGGACCAGTTGAACACTAGAGTACATGTAATCGGTCTACGACTTTTCCTTTCATCATTCCGGGGATCCGTAAAATAAGGACCAGTTGAACATTGGAGTAGATGTAATCGACTTACGACTTTTCGTTTCATCCTTCCGGGGATCCCTAATATTAGGGCTCTACCCCGAAATTGCCAGCCTTGTACCAACATTTGAAAACGTTGTTGTTGTTGTTGTATGTGAAGGGGAAGGAAGAATAAGGGACAGCAGTTGAATTACATTGTTGAATGAGTTTGAGAGAATCGGCGACGGCAAAATCCGTCTCTTTGTGAGTTATTTCTTTCGGAATTAGGATTGTAACATCCCAGCTAAACATTCACGAAAATAGACACTTAAAGCAAAGACTGTCTCCACACAGGAAATTTCCCAAACCTATGCTGATTGGTTGCTTTGAAGAATTCGTTCTCGGGAAATTGAAACAACTGCAGTGTGACACTGTCTTATTAAATGCTTTGCTTTCGGCCGTTTTTACGTTCTGAGTTCAAATTCCTCCGAGATCGACTTTGATTTTCGTCCTTTCAGGGTCGATAAAGTAAATACCTGTTAAGCGCTGAGGTTGATGTAATCGACTTACAACCAGCCCCACCCGACCCCCACCCGCTCCGAATGTGCTGGCCTTGTGCCAAAATTTGAAACTATCATTAGGTATTTAGTTAAGATGGCAATTTGTTGGAATCATTACCGCACCGGACAAATTGTTGAGCGGCATTTCTTCCGGCCATTCATGTTCTAAGCTCAAATTCCGCTGACTATGCGGCAGGTATTTAAAGGGAAAAAATTTGACAAGACAGTCAGTCACCGGGTGACGATACATCGAAGAGGCCAGGGAACAGAAGAAAGAAGAAGAAAGAAGACATGCACCCAACACCAGAGCTGAAGACACCTCCGAAAGGAGGGGGGCACCACGTCAAAACGGTAGAGGAGTAGGGGCCGAAACCGGACGTGGTTCCTCCTGATGATGTCTTGAGCTAACTGGATCCTATAAAGGAGCTGTTGTGGTAGCAGACCACGAAACACGGTCGTAATTCCTCCCCAAGTTCCTGTTAACCACTTCCCTAAAATTGCTGGCCTTGTGCAAAAATTTGAAACTAATATTTTATATGTACTTTTAAGTTTCCTTTGCACCTAGTTTTCATTCTTCCTAGACTTTATCTTTCCATCATTCGTTATCTTTTCATACTTCGTTATCTCTTCATTTCATTTTCCCCCCATGAGTTCTTTTTACTTATTTTTACTATCATCTTTTACTCTGTTACAAAATTCTATAAACACTTTTCCCAGTTTCTCTCTCTCTCTTTCTCCCTCGTATATTTCGTCTCTATATTCTCAGAGGCTACACATTTCAAGGACTTAAGCCTTTCATCATTTCTGTATGTAGTAGCATCTGTTTATGAACACAATCTCTTATCGGTCCTTATACCTTTGTTTGTCTTACATTATCTTAATACCACTGATATATCTCTTTCCATTGCATTATGTAATTCTCACAGCTGACACGCGAGACATTTCATCTCACAGTATTTGTTATTTACAGAGAAATGCTGATGACTTTCAAGTGTTGTACTTTTCGTCCAATAAAACTTTCCCATTCACAACTAATCTACTTGTCGGTTTTGTTGTTTGCCTGTGTGCAAAAATAAGCGAAGCATTTCTGACGTTACCCGTTCTTAAACTATGACTTGAATTCCCTGTTATTATAAAGCTATAATGTTTATTGTCAAGTTTTCTATTAGTTTGATAAATAAGGCGGTGCGGCGTCAAAATCGGATCGGGTGACAGAATAAACATTTAATCGAACCTTATCACGTCCCGAGCAAATTCCACCAAAATAGAATTTTTCTTTCACTGGTGCGAAGTAGACTAGTATCGGACTAATCTCGTCGCTTTGTCCAATCTGACGTCTACAACCATCTCGTTTGGACATTCTGCGAAAAGTCTGTGTGAATGTTTCTCAGTTGTAAACAAGCATCATTTACTATGAAAAGAAAAGCGTTTTTCTTTAACAAATGAACATCCAGTTTATATACAGAAGACGTTTCGGGGTTTTCATCTAATGAAAACCCGCCAGATTTAAAAGAACCAGATAGATTCGTATTAGATCTTTAATTAAAACGTTTCGGCCTGTTGTGCAACATAGCATATTTCTTTATTAAATCTCTAATGCAAAACATTTGATCAAACAATAGTTCCAATTGATTTCAAAGCTAAACGAATCCCTTTAAACCTTCCCATCTCTCACAGTATCTTTGTAACTCTACGAGCAAGACAAAACCCGTATGAGACAGAAAAATGGATGTGTAGAAGATTATTATTGGATATGTATGAAAAGAAACCAATGGCGAGGCCAAGCATCTCGTCGTTAAATTAAATATAAACGACCGAATAGAATACATCGGCAGGCGTAAACCAATTGAGGCCTCGAAAGGTTACACTGTCAACTCCACTCAGAGCCAGAGCTGTAGGTTAATCAATCCTACCAAGAGTGAAACAATATTATAAGGAAGCTTATAAAGGATGAGCCTAGTTGTAAAATTTTATAATACGATATCGTCTAGTTTTTTCAATCTTTATTCTCCCCTACACCCACCCCCGCCAAAGTAAATTAATCTAGGTCTTAGTATTTGGTAAGCTATACACAGCAATTACTCCGACATTGGTATAATTATGAATGTCAGAAAATTGCTTTTTTACGTCGTGACACTCTACTGAGAGAAAAACGACGATAAATAACGAGCTTCTTAATGTGGCAATAGGAACTTTGATAGAGCTGATATTGCACATTCTGTAGCCTATATGGTCTTGAGAGTCTAAATAACGAAGCAGATGAGACTAACTTAGGATTATTCATAGAAGACACACAACAGAAACGGATATGAATTAAAATTAGGAAAAAAAAAACTACATGGAATGAGAGAATAATTAATACAGCGATGAATAGAAAATGCCGGTGGATGTTGAAATATCGATAAAAAGTCTTGAGCAACGTTTATGCATGAGAATGTCTGTATATTTTGTATATTTATAACCGGAGAAACGAAATTAATTTAATAGCGTTTGAATTGATCATATCCTAAAACATATGTCAAACGTCGCTCTTTCCAAGCCTAGCCAGGCGCAGGGGCCCGGTTTCCTGGTTTCTGTGGCGTATGTGTTCCCCCCAGCTGGACGGGGCGCCAGTCCATTGCAGCGTAACTCAAGAAACAGGAAGAGAGAGTGAGAGACAGTTGTGGCGAAAGAGTACAGCAGGGATCACCAACACCTCCTGCCGGAGCCTCGTGGATCTTTTAGGTGTTTTAGCTCAATAAACACACACAACGCCCGGTCGGGGAATCGAAACCGCGATCCTCCGACCGCGAGTCCGCTGCCCTAACCACTGGGCCATTGCGCCTCCACAAAACATATGTTAGGGCAACAGAATTAACAGTCACCGTTGTTACAAGCCCAATCATTCACATGGTTAGCTCCAATAGAAAAATACGTTATGGCTTTGTCGAGGTTTCTGTGGTTCTTGCGTGATACAAATCATGACGAACTCGAAAATTACCATGTCGATTGCAGGCAGTGCACAAGTATAAGGGAACGGGAGCTTGAAACCAGAGATTCGGCATGACCGTTTTTGAGAATTTCTATTTACAGTGGCGACAGTTTGAACAAAAGGACTGCTGTTTCTGCTTTGTATAAACATAGCTCTCTTATGTAAATAGCAGCCGACTTGAATTTCGTTCTCCTTCAGAAAGAAACGTTGGTCTCGAAATGTTTAATTAAAACATGCTTTATTTACATATGTCTTAATATGTGTGGGCGCATGTCCACATGAGTATATATGATTGTGTATATGCATACGTGCATATATAACTCTGTGCATGTGTGATTGCGTGTGTACATTGGTTTTGTGTGTGTGTGTGTCTAAATATGTATACTCTTTTACTGGTTTCAGTCATTTGACTGCGGCCATGCTGGAGCACCGCCTTTAGTCGAGCAACTCGACCCCGGGACTTGTTCTTTTTGTAAGCCCAGTACTTATTCTATCTGTCTCTTTTTGCCGAACGCTAAGTGACGGGGACGTAAACACACCAGCATCGGTTGTCAAGCAATTCTAGGGGGACAAACACACACACACACACAAACAACACAACACATACATATAATATATATATATATATATATATATATATATATATATCTATATATATATATATATATATATATGTATACATATATACGACAGGCTTCTTTCAGTTTCCGTCTATCAAATCCACTCACAAGGCATTGGTCGGCCCGAGGCTATAGTAGAAGACACTTGCCCAAGGTGGCACGCAGTGGGACTGAACCCAGAACCATGTGGTTGGTTCGCAAGCCACTTACCACACAGCCGCCCCTGCGCCTTTGTGTGTGTGTATGCATCTGCAAGCGCGCATGCAAAAACGAAGACGTGTATAAACATTCCTTGTTTTGAAATCATTGAAAGATTTGCTTAAAAGTATTACATTAAAATCTTATTTAAGCAACAACGCAACTTCATGTGTTAAGTTATTAGTGGGACTTCGCTAGTTTGAAGCTTAA
>NC_043009.1:64522704-64540204 GCF_006345805.1 Octopus sinensis
ATATTTTTACTGAAAGCTGATAATACTAAGTCGGTGAGTTGGCAGAAATGTTAGCACGCCGGGCGAAATGCTTAGCGGTATTTCGTCTTCCGCTACGTTCTGGGTTCAAATTCCGCCGAGGTCGACTTTCATCCTTTCGGGCTCGATAAATTAAGTACCAGTTACTCACTGGGTCAATCTAATCGACTTAATCCGCTTGTTCGTCCTCTCTGTGTTTAGCTCCTTGTGAGTAGTAAAGAAATAGGTATTTCGTCTGTCTTTGCGTTCTGAGTTCAAATTTCGCCGAGGTCGACTTTGCCTTTCATCCTTTCGGGGTCGATAAATTAAGTACCAGTTACGCACTGGGTCAATCTAATCGACTGGCCCCACTTCCTTGTGCCTAGAGTAGAAAAGAAAGCTGATAATACAATTAAATTTAAATGAGCGCTTTAGACTGAAGGAATTAGAGTGAGTGATTCTAACTTGGTGAAAATCTGGACCAGTGGTCCTAAATAGGGAGTCGTATGACCCTTGGGATCCACATAAGACTCCGTTTAAATTTATCAGTAATAAATTGGTTATATTTCTACAATGCACAAAATATTTTAGCAATAACCTCTGTTTTAAAAACAAAATTTTTTTTCACAATTCCTAATATTCAATTTATAAAAATATAACAAGCGTGGCTGTGTGTCAAGCAGCTTGCTTCCCAGCCGGGCTCAGTCCCACTGCATGGCACCTTGGGCAAGTGTTTTATACTATAGCCTCGAGCCGACCAAAGCCTTGTGAGCGGATTTGGTAGACAGAAAGTGGAAGAAGACCTTCGTATATATATATGTATATGTATATATTTGTGTGTGTGTGTGTTTGTGTTTGTCCTCCTCCATCGTTTGACAATCGATGTTGGTGTTTACGGCCCCGTAACTTAGCGGTTCGGACCGATAGAATAAGTTCTAGACTTACAAAGAATAAGTCCTGGGGTCGATTTCTTCGACTAACACCCTTTAAGGCGGTTCTCCAGCATGGCTGCAGTGAAATGGCTGAAGCAAGTTTGAAAAAAATGGATTTATAAAACATCGAACTGCTATAAGGGTAATCTTGAGTAAAATACGAATCAAAGGGTCCATAGGTAAAAAAAATGATTGGGAACTTCTATACCTGGAAACCGATAGATGCGATTATTCCTAAAGAAAAAGATGCGATGTAAAAGCCGACTAAATGAGAAGATAATATTCAGATAAATACAGAATCATTAGAAAAAAAAGGGGAAAAACAGAACAAAACAAAGCAAAATATAATTGCTGCAGCAATTATTGGCTGCTTTCCAAATATGAGAAAAAGGAATTATACCTATCGTATATCCACAAGATTTTTGCTGGCCAATTTTGTGGAGAATAATTTCTTCAATTAATTAAGTTGATATACAATAAATAACAAAAAAAAACATTGTTATTTCACGTTTATTTAATAAATTTCTTCGCAACTTTTTCATCGTTTTTTCCCTTTCTTCATATTCTTCATGTTTTTCGTTTAATCTATCTTCTTTTTCTTTTTCAATTCATTCCTTGCGCTTTTGGCTGCCTTTCTCTTTTGTTTTCCTTCATGTATTGCATAAGTCATCACTTCCTCTAAATTCTCTCCGTTCTCTCTCTCACTCTCTCTCGCTCCCCCTCTCTCTCTGTATATATATAGATCCATCTATTTCTCTCTCTCTCTCGTATACTTCCTTTCTATACTTTCAGGCGTTATGCAATTAAGACTTCAACTATTAATAGTCGTCTGCTTACGAACTGCTAAACTTTTGTTGCTATCCAATGTTTTATCGCTCGTCTATCGTAACATAGTTGGTGCATCCTCATCTTTCTCTACGTTCTGTTATTTATTTTTAGTTTATATCTGGGTCACTTCTTGCCAACAGGATTTGAGGTAATTATAACTTGGATAACTTTGACAGGATTCGACCAGTGGAGGCCCAGTTCCGAATGTAATGTTTACCACTTTATTAGAAACTACAACGTTGGCTGTCATATGATGTGTACGTGGGGAATATACATTTGTCGTGGTAGGTATTATTGGGTAATGTTATATTTGTATGGTGATTTCAAATTTTGCACGAGGCCAGCAATTTCGAGGGAGCGAGCGAGAGAGGGAGGGAAGGAGTAAGTTGATTACATTGATCTCAGCATTCAACTGGTACTTATTTTATCGACCCCGAAAGGGATGAACAACAAAGTGGACCTTAGCAGATTTTGAACTCAGAACGTAAAGACAAACGAAATTCCGCTAAGCATTTTGCCGGTCCGGTAACGATTCTGCCGGCTCACTACCTCGCCACCTCGAATATGATAAAGATATAAATGCTTCGATTTCCATAATACTTAGTACAAAATAATGAAATAGCAGTTTTTTAACTTAAAAAAAAACATTTCAGAGAGGAACACGGACATTTATGTCACAAGGCAGCATCAATTTAATCCGTTTCGATCTTATATCTGAAGCTTAACGTTTGCGTCGAAGAATACAAACATTTCTAATATGACATTATAGCAAATACTTGTATTCCGCAAAAAGTACAGAGTTTGACGTCGTATTTGTTGTGATTTTAGGTACATCCTAATTACACATCCTGTCTGGATCGACTTCTTTTGTCGCTAATGTCCATGAAACAAGTACCAACTTAGCACTAGTGACAAATCGTGTTTTATACTCTTTAAACCATTAAATCTGTACCACTGAGAAATATTAATATTAATTCTATGATGCCTAGTTTGTCTTTCACTTTTAAGTTATTTTCTGTTGTAAACAAACAGCAGGATTATTGTAGTACGATATAAATATGGTTACCCAATATTTGATGGGTTTGGTTAGTTGTCCTTCGAAAGTCGTGGACTCAACAGGGAGATTCACGGGTTGATTATTGATATAAAATCGATTCATAGTCCTTAGCAATTTTGCTGCTACTTCTCAAACAAATGGGCCAGTGAGATAGTGGAGAGGCCACTATAATTTCGGGACACTGTCATGTTCTCTGGTGAGCCCAGATTTGTTTTATTTTCTGACAGTAATCGAGCGTGGGTCTGGGGACTCTGTGATCAAGGGACTGAACCCTTTCCACCATTATTAGTGGAAGGGGTTCAGTCTCACAGCGCGGAACCTTGGATCGACCAAAGCCTTTTGTGAGGGAGTTCGGTTGGGGAAAACTGAAAGAAATCCGTCGTATATATATATATATATATATATATATACTTTATTTAAAGCAGCAGAAAATTCAACAAAACCTGTTACTCTGAGTTTCCCGTTGCCGTTAAGAGGAAACTCAGAGTAACAGGTTTTGTTGAATTTTCTGCTGCTTAAATAAAGCATATTACTCTACCACTGGTATTTGAGCACTCTTTTTTCCACCTTGTTTCACATTTATGTGTTTACTCCGGTATATATATATATATATATACAGACATAACAGAAGTAAATAGACACCCCACAAAACATTGTTTGATGCTTATTCTAACTTGTAAAGGTTTATATTCTTTATTAATTGACATTTTTGTTTTTTAGGTTTTATATGTGAATGTTTAATCATACCACGTACCATAAGGAGCCTTGGAACAGTCTGAATTTCAAAGAGGCTGTATTGTGGATCATTCTGAAGGTAAACATAGTCATCGTGAAATCGCAGGAAACCTTGGGATTCCGTTTTCTACAGTTAATAGAGTGATGGTGCATTTCACCAAAGAGGAAGAGGAGTCCACTCACCTCGCCCAGGTTGACCAGGGTACTCTGACAGGACCCTTCGCTTTGTTGTGAGAAGTGTTGAGGATAATCCTTGTTCCAAGTCCTTTGACATAACAGAACAAGTTGATGTCATTCTCAGAACAGTTGTCACGTAACTCCACGGCCTTGGCTACTATGATAGAGCTGAAAGAAGGAAGCAACCTCTTCGATCAACCAACAGCAAGGGGAGACTGGATTGGGCCAGTGAGATGGTGGAGAGGCCACTAGCATTTTGGTACATTGCCATATTCTCTGATGAGTCCAAATTTCCTTTATTTCCCGACAGTTGTCGAGCGTGGGTCTGGAGACTCTGTGATCAAGAATTTGATATGAAAAGATTGCAGCCAACATTGAAGCACGACGGCTATTCTGTGATAGTTTGGTGAGCAATGTGGAGCAATGGTCAATCAGAGCTGGTGGAGTGTGAAGGAAACATAAACTCAGATAAATACGTGTCCATATTGCAGAAAGGACTCCTAATCTTCTCCAATGATGAAATGATTAAAGAAGATTCTTTATTTATAGAAGACGGAATTCCTTGTCACTCGGCTAAAAAGACCCAAGGTTTGTTGTAAGAGAATGGTATTAAAAAGCTTCCATGGTCAAGCCAGTCACAAGATATGAGTCCTATTGAACACCTCTGCAGAATAATAGATAAGCATTTCGAAAACCAGATCTTTTGAGATTACTGCGTGAAGCTTAGCAAGAAATTCCTCAAGAGAATATTTGTCATCTGATCAGTAGCGTGCCTAATAGGGTCCATGCATTGAAAAATGCAAAGAGTATGTCTACTAAATACTAAATACATTATAATAATCAATAAATAATTTGAATGTATAATTTTACATTAAAATAAATTTAAACGATTATAGCGGTGCCTATTTGCTTCTGTCATCTGCGTGTGTGTGTGTGTGTGTGTGTGTGTAAGGACCAGAAAAAAAATCAGTTCTGACGATTTATTTTAAATGCTCTGTAGTTAGTAAGCACCAGGGATGGTGGAATAACAATAGACGTTTAACGAAAATTCGTTTCATCCAGTGACGTCATGTAAATTGACGATGACGAAATTAATATTGATGACTACGTAATCGAAAGTGACGATAACGAAATTGAGCCTGACGATGACAAATTTGTGATTGACATTGACGAGTTTGAGGTTAATATGGTCGAATTTTAGGAGAAAACCCTCGATATCGCATTATGAGTTATTGAGATTAATCTAGATAGATTAACAGAGAAATAGAGTGAGTGTGAAACTAATCAACCTAGGCACAGTGCTACAACTGTAACAAAGTGATAATAAGAGATTTGGAATAATAGACTTGATCTGAAATATACTAAACCAATCAATGCTGTATTGAATAAAGAGAAACGACGTCTGATAAAACCCAATTATTTCTACTGTAGGTCCAAGGATTTTTGGAGGGCAGTCAGTCGATTGCATCTGGTACTTATTTTATCGACTCTGAAAGGGTGAAAAGCAAATGCAACCACTGTGGTATTTGAACGCAGAACGTAAAGCCGGAAAAAAATGCCACTCAGCGTTTTGTTCGGCGTGCTAACGAGTCTGCTACCTCACTACCTTTTAAATAATTCTTTCTGCTGTAGTCGCAAAGCCTGAAATTCTGGGGAGGGGCGAGTCGATTTCATCGATCACAGAGCTCAGCTGGTACTTTTTTTTTTATCTACCTAAGAAAAAATAAGAGGTGAAGTTGGCTTCGGCGGAATTTGAACTCTGAACGTAACGAACTGAAATACTGTTCAGCATCTACTACTGGTCGCTACCAGTTCTGCCAGCTCGCCACCTTAAATATGTAATGGGAGGAAACTCTAACAAACTATAATATTAAGTAAAACCTAGAAAATCTGTAAAGGGAGGCTACTCGTTCAACTTATTCAAATGTTTAATATTGAGACAACGCGGCATCTTAACGTCTTTACGTTCAAATCTCGCTGAGGCATCTTTTCTTTTCATTCTTTTACAACCAATACATAAAGCATTAGTTCAGCTCTAGGATACATTCTTCTTCCTGTTTTTCTCTGAATTCTATCCATAATGCTGGTCGTGACGCTGATTCGGTCTGAGAATTACATTATGGGTACACGGGTGCGTGGATTACCCAGCTCCATACACGTTAATTTCACAAGCGACTGCATTTTAATCCTCAATGGAATGTATAGTAGTCGCGCTGCTTGCGCGGGTTCTTGTGACTCTCTGTCACCATCAAATTCTATTCGATATGAATTTGAACTGAGAACCTCTTGGCCATTAGCTGATTGCACAACCATGGATACATGGCAGGTACATTCTTGCGGCGATCTGGCAGAAACGTTAGCACGCCGGGCGAAATGCGTAGCCATATTCCGTCTGCCGTTACGTTCTGAGTTCAAATTCCGCCGTGGTCGACTTTGCCTTTCATCCTTTCGGGGTCGATTAAATAAGTACCAGTTACGCACTGGGGTCGATATAATCGACTTCATCCGTTTATCTGTCCTTGTTTGTCCCCTCTGTGTTTAGCCCCTTGTGGGTAGTACAGAAATAGGTACATTCTTGTTAGAGCTTGTTGATCTTCTAGGATTCCTAGCATCGATGTTAAGATACCGTTGGTTCAGGTGATCCCTTCCGATGCCTCTCCACAATCTGCCATGGTGGCTGAACGGATGTACACCTTGCCAAAAAGCAACCCGAAACTACGTAGCGTATGGTCGTCACACGTTGAAATGTTTTCAAGATACCTGCAAACTCATTATCATCAATACCGACTGAAAATGCATCAGGAAGACAAAAGCTGTTGCTATTCGCTAATAAAAATAATGTTAGAAAATAAAATATAGTTGAAGAAACTTATTGTAATCACTTTTCGACGGTGCCTTTTAAATAACAACGAATGATTGATAACATTAAGCAGTGGCTATAACAATGACGAGACACTTGAACAACGTGCCACACTGTGGTATTGAACCCAAGACCACACGGTCGGGAAGCAGGCTTCTCAACCACACAGCTACGCCTGTGTCTTAAAAAAATAAGTATGGGACGATTCACGGATTTGCGTGTCATCCTTTGGCAGATTTCACTGTTGCAAACGTTTGATGTTAGGACTCCGGTTTGGAGTTAAGTTCTTCCTTTCCTATAACCACTCTCAGAAAACCCGGAAAACAAAACAGTGATGGACGCGGCCCTTCCTATTCCGACTGAGCGTTTAAGAAATTATTATTGAGTATCGTCAAAGTAAGTGTAGGCACATGGCCTAGTGGTTAGAGAAGCGGGCTCGCGGTCGAGAGATCGCGCGTTCGAATCTCAGATCGGGCGATGTGTGTGTTTTCATAACGAACTGAACTCCTCGCGGCTCCGACAGAAGGTAATGGCGAACTTCTGCTGACTCTTTCGCCACAACTTTCTCTCACTCTTTCCTCCTGCATCTTGCGGCTCACCTGCGACAGACCGGTGTTTCGTCCAGGCAGGGAACCTATACGCCAAGGAAACCGGGAAAACGGCCCTTGTGAGCCAGGCGTGGCTCGAGAAGGAAGAACCATCATCAAAGTACCTTTGTTTGTTTGTGCTGTAACGGAAAACGAGAAACACTTCCTCAGTTTCCTGATATAGATTCTGCAGTTACCTCCCTTGCATTAATAACTGTTTCCACTCTTCTACTTCGTTTCATTGTATTTTATCATAATTCATCGTTGATCCTACACTTGTTCCACTTCGGACGGTTGCAGTCGAACGAATTGACACCAGTTCTTATTTTCTAAAGCTTGGCTCATAATCTCTTTGGCCGAACTGTTTGCTCACAGGGACATAAACAAACCTATTTACCCATTGAATCGAAGGCAATGAATTAGAGTGAGCAATTACTACTTTAATATATCTTATTAGTTAAATTGTAATAAATTGTAGATAAATGGGTGTTTGTATATATATAGATTGAAACAGCTGCAAGGGATTTTAATGAATTTAATAATTTATATTAAGTTTTTTTTTAATTGTATTCTTATCTTATATATACTCTTTTACTTGTTTCAGTCATTTGACTGCGGCCATGCTGGAGCATCGCCTTTAATCGAACAACTCGACCCCGGGACTTATTCTTTTGTAAGCCTAGTACTTATTCTATCGGCCTCTTTTGCCGAACCGCTAAGTAACGGGGACATAAACACACCTGCATCGGTTGTCAAGCAATGCTAGGGGTCAAACACAGACACACAAACACATACACGCATATATATATATATATATACATATATACGACGGGCTTCTTTCAGTTTCCATCTACCAAATCCACTCACAAGGCTTTGGTCGGCCCGAGGCTATAGTAGAAGACACTTGCCCAATATATATTGAATTTTATAATATATATGTATTTAATTATGGTTGTCGTTTTGTTAAATAAATAAGTCAATATTCTAATATCCTAAAGCTGATGAACCAACTAAATTGTTTCTCCATTTTCTTATTTGTATTATAAATTAATGATAAAATATTTCTTTACTTTCACCCATTTAATACAATAAGTAAATTTATTGCATTGCAATTCAAGACATTTGTGTATTAATAATTTGGGTATTATACCAACAGTATATTGGATAAGTATTATCCCTTAGTAGGTTGGATCCACAACCCCTAACTTACTTGGTGGTATATATATGTATATATATGTATGTATGTATGTATGTATGTATGTCTATGAATATATATACATACATATACATGTAAGTATATATATATATATATATATATATATATATATATATATATGTAGGTGGTATAATATATTGTATGTATATATGTATGTATGTATATATGTATATATAATATATATACAAATATATATATATTATATATATATGTGGTGTGTGTGGTGTGTGTGTGTGTGTGGTGTGTGTGTGTGTGTGTGTGTGTGCGTGTGTGTGTATGGAGGCGCAATGGCCTAGTGGTTAGGGCAGCGGACTCGCGGTCGCAGGATCGCGGTTTCGATTCCCAGACCGGGCGTTGTGAGTGTTTATTGAGCGAAAACACCTAAAAGCTCCACGAGGCTCCGGCAGGGGGTGGTGGTGATCCCTGCTGTACTCTTTCGCCACAACTTTCTCTCACTCTTTCTTCTGTTGGCCTGCTCGCTTAGCCAGCGGGGTGGCGTCATTTGAAGGCTAAAACAATGCGAAGCGCATAGTGACCAGCGATATGTAACAACATCTGATGGCCTGGTCGGTCACGGTGATCACGGTGATATATATGTATATATAATATATATATATATATATATATTATATATATATATATATATACAGAGAGAGAGAGAGAGATTAAAGCAGAGTGGCTCTCCCCAGACGCACCAAAAGGTGTTGGTTTGTTGAATGCTTCTATGTGTGTGGTGGAGGTGGATACCTTATTCGCTCGACCTGTGTGAATCGGTACATTGGCTGTATTGCCTATACCGGGCGTGAAATACTCTTGTTAATATACAAACATTTAATAATTGAACCCCACCACCAAAAGAGGTGTGTAACTATATTATATTCTTCCTAAAAACTTGAAAGAGCCATTTCTAAATCGCTTCCTAAATTTTACAGTTTTGTTTTCGTTGTCCCTGACTGAACACGTCTTTTATCAAAGACATGTTCAGTCAGAGTCCATCCCGTATTTATTTAAGTTAAATAAATCTAAGGCTTACATTTTTTTTCTTTTCGAAGACTTCAAAGTCGGTCCTCATTAAGATTTGGTTGTTATTTCTAACAAGTCAAGCGATTGAGTGAACGTAGAGGTGCGCCTCGCTTTTACTTCAATTTAATGATGTACTGATTATTTAGTTCTATATTTATTTACTTAAGACCTTCGCTTCCCCTGGAGCATAAGCCATCGACGACTTTTCTTCGCGGGTCTCCACTCTGAGCTGTCTACTTCTCTCACAGTCATATCAGTGAAAAGAGCGTTTAATAATCTCAACACCTTTCTTATGACTTACCATAAGTTCGAGTTGCGACCATTTTCTTTTACATCGTCCGTGTGATTGAATGAGGGAAGAGAGGAAGAAATTACGACTCAGTGGTTCTTGTTGTAGGAAACAACCTATAAAGCATAGAACTATCTTTCGATAATGATCTGCCCTAAATGTTTGCAGCAGTGTGTACCCTACTAAAAGTCCCCAGTTGTTGCTGCTAAACCCCGTAGCGGATTTAGCTTAGCTTCTCCGAATGTGGCACAATGTTGGGCGTGTGAGTGACGAAAACCAGCAACGAAATAGCCGACAAATTTCTCTCATTTATCTGAAAAGGAAAAGCGCAAGGAACAAGTAGTTATGAACATTACGCTTTGATTATAAGTCTGCGGTAAGCTGGCAGAAACGTTAGCACGCCGGGCGAAATGCGTTGCCGTATTTCGTCTGCCGTTACGTTCTGAGTTCAAATTCTGTCGAGGTCGACTTTGCCTTTCATCCTTTCGGGGTCGATTAAATAAGTACCAGTTACGCACTGGGGTCGATATAATCGATTTAATCCGTTTGTCTGTCCTTGTTTGTCCCATCTGTGTTTAGCCCCTTGTGGGTAATAAAGAAATAGGTATTTCGTCTGCCGCTATGTTCTGAATTCAAATTCCGCTGAAGTTGACTTTGTCTTTAATCCTTTCGGGATAGATTAAATAAGTCCCAGTTACGCACTGGGGTCGATGTAATCGACTTAATCACTTTGTCTGTCCTTGTTTGTCCCCTCTATATTTAGCCCCATGTAGGTGATAAAGAAATATATGTCTGCATGGTCAAGACTGACCAGGCTAAAGACAACAAAAAACAAAAGCAATAATTCCAATGATATAAATAATCCTTTCTGTTATAGGCACAAGGCCTGAAACTTTAAGGGAGGGGGAAATGGTTATATCGATCGCGGTTCTTGTCTAGTACTTATTTCATTGATTCCGAAAGGATGGAAGGCAAAGTTAACCTCGGCGGAATTTGAACTCAGAACATACAGACGGGTCAAATACCGCTAAGCATTATGTCCGGCGTGCTAACGATTCTACCAACTCGCCGCCTTTCCAAAGATGGAAATAATAAGAAGACATTTTAACGTTGTATATTTTTTCAGTTTCAAGATCTGGAGTAAAATTGATGAGAGATTTGTGGGTAGCAATCCTGTTATAAATTTGAGTGATGTTTCTCTGTCTGTCACGCTTTTAAGTTCGTTAATTGCCCTCCAAGACTGGTGGTGCAAGGACAACGAAACTCAAATCAGTAACCCCTCTAATACCAGGGAATGTCCTAAGGAGGTCTCTAATTGGGGACTCAGTGACCCCCTATTTTTACTGCATTTTAAACTAAATACATAGCATTGGCGACCAAATCGGAGCAATGACAATGAATTTCATACCATGAACTCCCAGGGCGTATCGTAAAGAAGTTCAATTTCTAAAGGGCCTCTTAAATAGAGACCCATTGACCCCACCCCTATTTTTGTGAGTAAGGAGTTTGGAATGAAGTATCGGATAATTAGTACCAGGAGATTCATATACAATAAATGTATCCGAGTCCATTACATTACACAAGGGTAGAGGGCCGTTAACCGGTCTGCTAGTGGAATCGAAGGCCTCAAATATACCCTCCGCAGGGCGGCTTCAAGGCTAGTGTTTTAAGCACGCGTGGTTGTATGATTAAGAACTTCCCTTTGCAACCACGTGGATTCTGATTCTATCTCATTGCTCGGCTCCTTGAGCAGGTATTCTCTTTCATAGCTGCTGATTGATCAAAACTTTACGACGAAAAAATGCTTCATCGAAATTGTAAGGAAAATCATCAAGAAAGGAGTCTACTCATAGTTTCATGTCTACAACCCTTTTCTTGGGTTGTAAATGATACTTCCGGTTTTATACCTCCACCTACCCAATGGAAGCTTTCAAAGCAAGCTCATCTCTTAGCAACATACAGGAAACCCTTCTCATTGGACATAAATTTCTCACTTCTTTCCATTCTTAGAGACCCTGAAAACGGCATTCATTGGACCACATTTCATTTAGAACCGATTTCCATTCACTCAACTCTCATTGAAGGAATTCTCTTTAATACAACTGTTACTGAGCCGGAATTAATTGGGTCAACCCTCACTGAGCTTATTTCTTATCAACTCCAATATTCATTAATAAACCGACTCTCGTTTAGTCAATACCCGTTGAGCTTTATTCTTGTCCACAGCATTCCATTCGTGCTTCGGCAAAACCGTTTCATGTACAACCTGTTGATGTGACGTAGTGTCGGACAAGTAGGTTATTTTCCCATTCGAGTAAACCAACCTCTTCTCCATACAACAACGTGTTTTACATCAATAATCAGTAACAGGATTACCTTCACTCAACACCTGAGTGTTGTTGTTTTTTTTGCTTTTCTTGGATGAAAGGAAAGAAACGTAGGACGAAATCAATAAAACAAATAAAATGATGCAATAACTATATTTCTCACCTGTCTGTATAATTGGTTTTATAACACAAACCTTTTAACGCATGTTTACTTCCAGTTTCATGACGTCATATCTCGAGTGTACCGACAGATGGCATTTCAGTCGTGTTGTTTATTTATTCATTTATTTATTTGAAGCAATTATTGCTGATTTAGCACGTCCTTCACATGAAGTGTTTGTATACAAGGGCGGAACGACTGCTGTGGTTCTGCCGATAAAACTGCTCAGTTCTTGGAGCCAGCACTCAATCACTTCACATCGGCTGCTTTGCTCTTTGTAAAAACATGACTATAATAACCAGGTTATATTTTACTCCTTTCCCTGAAAGTTATACAAAATCAATTTGTTTACACAACTGCATTGGTTTTCAGAAACGAAAGACCATCTCAACATCAAAATACCATCATCTTTGCAAAATGTGTTACGGTTTATGCTTTACATTTCGCTAACATTTTCGTGAAAGTCGCAGACGTCCCACCCTCCCACTTCATACTTTTATTTTATCTTAAAATAATATAAAATTTATTTCCTATATACTGCTTTAATCACATCACATGACGATCGGTGGTGGTGGTGGTGGTGCTGCTGCTGCTGTTGATGATGATGATGCTGTTGATGATGATGATGCTGTTGATGATGATGATGATGGGGTGGTGGGGTATTTGATTATTGTTATGAGTCATAAATTCCTACAACGTCGTTTATCTCAATAAATTTATCTCATGAATTCGGGGAGCAATCTTCGTAAGAGCGTTGAGATAATCCTCTCTAACAGAAATATTTATTTGAATATATCTGACATTGTAACACGAATAAATTTGCAAAAGTGAAAAGAAAACAAAGAAAGACAAATATAAAATCAGAGAAGAATCTTTCAGAAAACTGATCGATTCCGCCGCCGCCCATGCTTCGATATGCATCCTTGAATGAGTGATGTACATTATTTATTGCAGAGCAGTGAATGCCTCTCGTTCGTCTAATTGTTGTAAGATTTTACAAATCAACACTACATCAGTCACCAAGTACCGATTTCTCAGCTGCTTACATAGGAAATATGTGTTTCTAACATAGAAGCTATTCACTGAAAAGCGTGTCGAGGGCAGCGTAAATCAGATGTCATTATGTCAGTATCCATATTGTGTAAAAGGCTTTGATACTGAACTGTATCGTGTAGCAAATACAATCACGAGCTTTGTGCGCAAATTTCTCGCTATGGTCTCTTTCGCCTAATCCTTCTTTCAAGAACAAGAGACTAGGAACCTGGAATATACGCTGTTCTATTAATTATAACTTCGCCCTTATTGAAGGAATGTTTGAAGTATCTTGGGAATAGGAAGTTCCCTAGTGGTCCCCAGACGCAAGTATATCCCTGTTGGGAGAACGTCTTGTTTGCCGTAGATTTTCCACAGATACAGGGACAGGACGGGTTGAAGCCGCCGGTTGCCGGATCAGACGCTTCTGTTTACCAGAGCCCCGTTAGCCGGGTGCTGCTCTGATACCGCTGGGTGTTAGAACAATTCGCCTTGGGTGGCCCTACTAGAAACTGAAGTCTCCGACGGCATAGCTCTGACACTCCCGTTTCACCCCCCTTACCACGATGAGGAGGGGTTGGACTTTAGATCCGCAAAATCACCTCCCTTCGACAAGTCATCCTAACGAGACGGCTGCATTGGCTGGGTCATGCCCTCCGTCGTCAACCGGGAGAATTCAGCTACGAAGCAATTGCCCCAGCTCTCCTTCAGGGTTGGCGAAAGCGATGAAGTGGACAACGAAAAACCTGGCTGATGACAGTCAAGGCTGATCTGGAACCCAACCTAGGCCCCCCATATCTACGGCGTTCGCCGCTGGAATAGGGAGTGGTTGGAGACCACGGGGTCGTTAGCCTCAAATCGCCAGGCCTGGTCGGCGTTTGTGAGAGATGCAGCATTGAAGATGAATGAAGCCAGCTCAACCCACCCCGGGTGAATGCTGTCTCAAGACAAGACAAGAGAAGAATATTAGACCGTCGTGACTGGGTAAACCAAAATACTCATCATTTATTTTCATTAGTTCGTCCGCCGTTATCGACGATGACCAAGGACATCACATAGCGAAAAAGACGGGGCACTGTGTGTAGAGCTGTGGCCAATCAGTTCGATACTTGTTCGGAAAGGTCTACTGCAGGTCAAGCACTGGTGGTCTGCTGGGACTGAAGGCAAAGAGTTAGCTTTGGGTTGGTGCAGTTCGTGTTTCCTTTGTGCCGTGGGGATTTGAGTGTGTCCTTGAAGCGATTATTGTTGTCTACCTTGCGTGCGCCTGCCTTCCGCCAGTTCGCTGTAAAACAGTCTCCTGGGGAGTCGCGTATCAAGCATTCGAACAAGGTGGCCTACCCACCTGACTTGCCCTCTCCTCAGTAATGTTTAAATGCTTGTCTGATCAGTTCGAGATAGCACCTCCATGCCTGGGACCTTGCCTTGCCAGGTGAATTCAGCAGCTTTCTCAAGCGGTTCATAACTGTAAATGCAACTGATTAATTCCATCTCAGGTGAAAACTACACACCTCCATTGACCTCGCTGTTGCTCTCAAAGAAATATGCCAAAGTATCGAGCAAAAGGAAGAAGTCTATTCCACGTGATTAGTCTCCGTAAAAGAACGAGATGCTGGACATTGTAATCTAGGGGTAAGTTATAACTGACAAAAAAAAAAGATAAAAAATCGACGAATGTTCAGTTGTTGCAAGTCTTTCACCGTTGGTCTCTGCACTCAGACTCAGTTCAAACTAAACAAAGCATGATAAATATTTGATAATATTTCTAATATCTTCTTTACGTTCTGGGTTCAAAATCCGTCGAAGTCGACTTTGCTTTTCATCCTTTCGGGGGTCGATAAATTTACCAGTTGCATACTGGGGTCGATCTAATCGACTGCCCCCCCCCCCCAAAAAAAAATTTCGAACCTTGTGCCTAGAGTAGAAGAGAAAATAAAAGAACATTTCTAATATCTTGTTTATTATTTATTTGTTTTACATTGCATTTCACAAAGAAAATCGATTTCATTTGCAGTTTGCCAACAGGCCACTCACAGTTTCACTCTATTTCTATAGACATATATATATATGCATACATGTGTACATGTATGTATGTATGTATGTATATATGTATGTATGTATGTGTGTATGTACATTCATACAAACACACAAACATACAAGCACGCGTACTCACACACACACACATCTTAATCGAAGTGCACAGTATTATATATCCATTACGGCTGATCCTGCCAATCGGTTTCGCATCAGAGATCCAACAAGGTGTTAGATAACAGACCAATTATCTAACCCTGCACTCTTGAGAGATGGCAGTTATGGAAAACAAAATATAGCGACAGCTCTCCATTGTTGGAGGAGAGAAGACACATCCGCTTTGTGACACACATAGAAAGACAGACAGATATATATTGTCAGCTTTAACAGGCGGCGAGCTGGCAGAAACGTTAGTATGCCGGACGAAATGCGTAGCCGTATTTCGTCTACCGTTACGGTCTGAGTTCAAATTCCGCCGAGGTCGACTTTGCCTTTCATCCTTTCGAGTCGACTAAACAAGTACCAGTTACGCACTGCGGTCGATGTAATCAACTTGATCCGTTTGTCTGTCCTTGTTTGTCCTCTCTATGTTTAGCCCCTTGTGAGTAATAAAGAAACAGATATTGTCAACTTTGTTTTTCCTCCTTTCAGGGTCGATGAATAAAGAACCAGTAATGTATTCGGATAAACTTTTCTATTTCTTTCTTTCTTTCTTTCTTTCTTTCTTCTTTCTTCTTTCTTTCTTTCTTTCTTTCTTTCTTTCTTTCTCTCTCTCTCTCTCTCTCTTTCTTTCTTTCTTTCTTTCTTTTCTTTCACTGTGTTCAAGGTTTTTTTTATGTCCTGTACCCATATATGCATGTATATATACATATAGATGTCGGTATTTACATGTATGTATGTATATATGCATATATCTATATATTATTTATATCATTATATGATCGAACGCCACGCATCCTTTTCCAAGTAAGTTTTATCTTATATATATATGCAAGTAAAGCTAAGATCCAAGGCGCATGACGTAGGAAGATAGTAAGCAGTAAGTTTCGAGCAATCTGTAGCCTACGAGTCATCATTGAGTTCCCTGACGACAATGTTAACTTTTCTTGAATAATGTATCTTTGGCCTGACGAGTGGCTACAGAATCAGCCTTCGTTTGGATAACTACTACCTCCGGGGTTCCGCTAGCTATGAAACATATGTAGCATGGATTTTAACGACTCCATTCACTAGTTTTGGATATTTATATATACGAGGGGGTAAGCAAAAGTAACCGGGGACGTTCTCTGTGGGACAAGCCCGTTGTAGTTCAGGCTTCTGATGCTCGAAGCCACTAGATACGACCCTCAGGCATCAGTATGCAGGCCGGCATCGTCGAGTGACATCGTACTGCCACGGAGTGCGCCTTTCTTTTGCGGTGCTTCTCCCCTGTTCATTGATTCTTGCGATTGCTGACACGAAAGAACAACGTGCTTCCAGGAAATTCTGGTTTCTGCGGAGGGAAAAAAGAAGGCCGAAATTATTATCATGTTTCAAACAGCTTAGAAGGACGCTGCCATGAGCAAATCACAGGTTTACGAGTGGTTTTTATGCTTTGGGAATGATCACTTGTCGCTTGAAGACTAACTTCGTTCAGGACGAATGTCGATCTCCCAAACGAATGAAAACATCACAAAACTTCATGAACTGATGTTGGGGGACCGTCACCGAACAATTAACGAAGTTGTTGATATGACTGGTGTGTCCTAGAACACCTGCCAACGAATTTTGAGCGAGGAATTGCGAATGAAAAGAATTGCAGCAAAATGTTGTGCCTCGCTTGCTCACGGAAGATCAAAAGCAGTCACGACTGAATATGTGCCGTGAATAGCTGGAACTTTATCGGGACATTTTTTTGAAGATCATCACTGATGAC
This sequence comes from Octopus sinensis, assembly GCF_006345805.1. NCBI lineage: Eukaryota > Metazoa > Mollusca > Cephalopoda > Octopoda > Octopodidae > Octopus > Octopus sinensis. The sequence continues at coordinate 64,539,871 of NC_043009.1, forward strand.
AAAAGCTGGTGCTTCGGCTACGACCCGGAAACGAAGCAGCAACCAAGTCAATGGAGGCGTTCAATGTCACCACCCCACAAAAACGCGCGTCAAGCTCAGTCCGATGCTAAGATGATGATGATTTGTTTCATCGATGCGAAAGGAATTGGCCTCACAGAATATTTTCCTCCTGGTCAAACTGTTAACCAGACATTTTACTTGGCAATTCTCATGCGTTTGAGACGCGGTGAGATGAAAACTTCCCGGCCTGTGACAATGAGGAGTGTGATGGTTTCATCACAACAATGAACTTGCGTACACTATCTTGAGTGTGATACAGTTTGGGGCCAAAAAA